>NC_142345.1:17785500-17953500 GCF_054954075.1 Amborella trichopoda | reverse complement strand
GGGATGAGAAAATCCCCGATCCGGATGAATGGATTACAGAACCCAGCAGCCATAGTTGTAAATACAAAAAATAAAATAGAAACCTAGCCAAACAAGTATGATCCGACTAAGGGATAGTAAGTCCTCAGTGGAGTCGCCAAGCTGGTTAGGTGCCTCGATCTCGCCCTCCTGATCAGGATGATCTGACGGCACACGTCTCGGGTTTCAGGGAAACCTGGGACTTTGAGATTGATCTCTGAGGAACCTCGTTCAAGAACAAGGGCAGGTATTACCAACCGATGGGAGAGGTATTTGCTGAGGGTTCGGGACTTACTCGGGCTGGCTATGTGGGCTCCCTCTTAGAACACGAAGAAAGCCCCACAATAGTGAAACTGGTTTGGAATCGCCTCCCTTGGCTTGTGTTCTCCTGTTTTTTGCAATCACACACATATGACAAATGTTACAAGATAAGTGGGTCAACAGACCTCACCTTGCCTTCAAGTGAATGTACAAAAGTGTGCTCATTTGAAAAGAAGAAGAGAATATTGAGAGAAGAAAGATGGGGGAGAGAATAATTTGATCAAGCAGGGAGATCAACACAATGACTAAGCTGGTAGGTAATTGGTCTGACGTGGCCGTAAGACGGGCTGAGTAACTCAGACCGGCTCAACATAATTACTATTACATGTCAATACCAATGCTGACTAGCTAGACATGATGGTTAGTATGTCGTGACAATAAAGTGGGCACAATATTTCTAGCACAACAACATTACGGCTAGATGATAAGACTAATCTCGACCCCTTTTAATCAAACGAAAGAATAATAGAAAGAATGGAGATCATAAAGAAAGAATAAGGAGTAAGATGAGAGAAAGAATAGAAAAAAGAGGAAAAGAAAGAAAGGAGGGGAGAGTGTGAGAAATGAGAGAAGGAAGGTGCAAAGACACATACGGCAATGAGAGGGGAAGAAGGAAACTTAGTCGGCGATATGTCTCCGTCAGCTACGACATGAAGAGAGAATAGAGAGAAATAAGGAAACACAGGCGGCGCTAAGCTTCACCAGCAGTGAAGGGAGAAGAAGCACGAGAAGATGCAGGCGACGCTAAGCTTTGTCAGCTATGTTAAAAGAAGAAGAAAAAGAGGACACAGACTGCGCTTAGCCATTGTCGATTGTGTCAGAAGAAGAGGAGAGATAAGATACAGATAGAACTGAGCATCACTGGTTGTGTTAGATAGAGGAGAGATAAGACATAGGCAGTGCTAAGCTTCACCAGCTGTGTTAGAAAAATAGGAGAGATAAAACACAGGTGGCGTTCAGCTATGTTAAAAGAAGAGGAGAGATAAGACATAGGCGGTGCTGAGCTTCACCAGTCGTGTTAGAAGAAGAAGAGAGATAAGACACAAGCGGTACTGAGTATCGTCGACTGTGTTAGAAGAAGAGAAGAGATAAGACACAGGCAGTGCTAAGCATCGCCGGCTGTGTTAGAAAAAGAGGAGAGATAAGACACAGGCGACACTAAGCTTCGTCGGCTATGTTAGAAGAAAAAGAGAGAGAAAGACACAGGCGACGCTAAGCTTCGTCGGCTATGTTATTCAAAGAAGAGAGAGAAGACATAGACGGTGCTAAGCATCATCGGTTGTGTTAGAAGAAGGAAGAGAGAATGACACAGGCTGTGTTAAGCATCGTTGGTTGTGTTAAGAAGAGAGGAGAGAGAGAACACAAGCGAAGTTAAGTATCACCGGCTGTACTACGAAGAGAGGAGAGAGAAAAAGAGATAGAGATGAGAAGAAGAGAGAGAAAGAGAAATAGAGACGGGAAGAAGAGAGATAGATATGAGAAGAAGAGAGAGAAAGAGGGGAGGAGAGAGAGAGAAATAGGTGAGAGGGAAAAGAGGAGGAAAGAGAAAATTACTTTACCAAGGGGCTCTCCTCTCTCTCTCTCCTAGACGCACCCACGAACTCAAGCAAAAATCGAAACTTTATTGATTGATTCAAGAAATGAACTGAAGGTCCTTTACAATTTGGCTTTGCATGTTTATATAGAATTGAGCCCAAACATGGGTGGATGCCCAAAAAACTACTAAAAATTGAAGATAATTACAATTTAATTGAATAAAAAAAATTCTAAAAATGGGTGCAAAAGGATTTTTTTGCCCCTGCCTAGCAATGTGTAGAATTTCAAAACAATCCCTACTGCTGCTCGAGAACTCGTGTGATCTTCTGTAACTGATCCGGGGTTGCTTTGATGCCCGTTTGATCAAAAGATGATTGTTTTCTTGTAGCGCTCGGCATGGCGATCGACTTGATACCAACTTCGATCCATGAATCATGTTTTTAACCCATGATCATGAGACTTGAATTTTGGATGAATCTTGAAAACTTTGAATCGATAGTGTGCTCGTTCATTGATGTTTTTCTTCTATTTTTTCGCTGAATCACACTGAGCATGCTGTCACGGTCATGTAGTAGCAAATGTAGCTTGATTTCATGTCTGGATGAGGATTTTGTCGTCTTGAGTTTTTGGCCAAAATCTTGAAATCTAGCTATGTGAAACCCATCCGTTGTACGGGAGGTTCGAACCAGAGATAGCCATGGACCCTATGCACATAATGCAATTGGTTTCATGTCGATCGAGTACGCGAGCACCATGATTTGGCCAGAGTACTCGAGTGAGGCGTGCTGCTACTGAATTTTCTACAATTTTTTTCATGGATCAGCAATTTCTCTCTAGTTTTTCTCACAGCTCGAGCATCATAACAGGGTGTACCACATATCAAAATGCTCGTCTTGACGAGATGAACACACTAACAAAATTTGAGCTCGATCCGACTCGAATCGAGTGAGATATAGGCCTCAAACGTCACTGCTTGTGACTATGAAAACAACCACCTGTAATGGTGTTTTGGTGTAGGGTAGCCTCACTGGAATAGTGTGCGACCATGAAGGATCCAATGGCAGTGGTCCCATAGCAATTTGACTCACCAAAAATATAGTTCTAGTTACAAAGTCCATTTCAGCGTGCTAAAGGCCAATTTTTCCAAAATGTTTTCTTTGTGTTCACTGCCTTAGACATATCTGATCATGATAAAACTTGGCAGGTGGAATTTTGGAGTACTGATGTAGATCTCCACCAATTCTGGGGCCATTCTAAGACTATCAAAATTTTTACTATTTTGTAGGCTTTATTGACCTGCTTCCTCTTTATTCCGCATTAGGGACTAAGGTGCTAAAAAATGCGTTCAAACACGCCCATCTGTTGGGATGAAGTGGGTGAAAGAAAATTATTGGGGCCTGAAATTGTTCAAACGACCTCTGAGAAGATTGCCTTAATTCGAGAGCGGCTCAGGGTAGCTCAAAGTAGGCAGAAGAGTTACCCCAATAATCGTAGGAGAAACCTCGACTTTGAAGTAGGTGATCAAGTCTTCTTGAAGGTATTGCCGACAAAAGGCATAATGAGATTCGACAAAAAAGGAAAATTGAGCCCACGATTCATTGGGCCTTTTGAAATCCTAGAAAGAGTTGGAAACATAGCATATCGACTTGCCCTTCCACCTGAATTGCCAACATTCACAATGTTTTTCCATGTGTCACTGTTAAGAAAATATCAGCCTGACCCGTCCCATGTTTTGAAGTAAGAACCAATCCCGATCAGGGAAGACATGACATATGTTGAACCACCATTTAGGATATTAGACAGGAGAGTACCGGCTATGGACAATAAAGAAATCCCCCTGGTCCGGGTATAATGGCAATATCATTCAAGAGAAGAATAAACATGGGAACAGGAAGATGAGATCTGGAAGAAATACTCCCACCTTTTTTATAGATAATGATATGATTTTGAGCACAATCCTTATTTCAAGGGGATGATGTAATGGCCCAAACATTTCAAAACGCAAGCGATGGAGTGCGTGCAGCAGTGAAGAGAGAGAAGAAGAAAGAAAACACACATGATAGAGTGCGTGCGACAGTGGAGAGAGAAGAAGAAACAAAACACGTGTGGTGGAGTGCACGTGATAGTGAAGAGAGAGAAGCAGAAAGAAAACACTTGCGATGGAGTGCGTGCGGCAGTGAAGAGAGAGAAGAAGAAAGAAAATACGCGTGGTGGAGTGTGTGTGGCAGTGAAGAGAGAGAAGAAGAAAGAAAACACCTGCGGCGGAGTGCGCACGGTAGTGAAGGAAGAAGAAAAGAAGAGGATCAATGTCGTGCGTGAAAAAGGAGAATCGCCGCGCGTGAAGGCAGATAAGAGGTAACGCCGTGCGTGAAAGGGAAGGCAACACTGTGTCGGGTAGAGCTATGAGTGAAAAGAGAAGATGTGACTGTTGTCGTACATGTCAGCGTTGCACTTGTCACTGTTGTGTATGTCAACTACAATAACTTTCACCTACCCTATCAGCCACAATGGATCCCACCTACCTAGGGTACTTAAACCCTCTTCCCTTCCCATTCCACCACAGTTTCCCTCTCTTGCCCTCATACTTACTCTCTAAGAACGAAATTGAGAGTTAACTGTTGCCCTTGGAGAAAGCAATTACTTGGAGCTTGAGCTGGCTTACTAGTGGGAGGTTTGAAGGCACCGTGAACATCAAGTAAATAGGTTTAGTATCTATGAATCACTTAATTTCATAGTGATCACATTTGAGAAATAAAGATGAGTAAAATGATAGAATGAAGGATATGGGTATGGTTGAGTTAAAATGAGTTTGAATGATTGATTGGGTGTGGTAAATAAACTTGTTAGTTGTAGAAATTTTTGGAGTAGCTCACTTGTAAAGCTAGTTTAGCATGAACAAGGTTTTGCATCAAAGTTTATCACGATGATGTTATAAGCTATTTGAAATATGCCAAGATATAGAAATGGAATTTCCAAGGACTATGAGTGTTTTTGTATTCATATTTTCAGTAGAAAAATTGTATCTTAATGGGCCCAAATCAGTCTTGAATGAAAGATATGCTCGTCTACTACAATTTTTCTTCTTACACTATGTTAAAATTTCCTATAGGTTAAGAGATATACCCCAAAAAGTGAGGTTATGTCATTGTCCATAGTTGCTGAAATTTCTAGCAGCTGTCGCCTATTTTGTATCGAGCTTTTGGCCTATCCAATACCACCCAAACACCTCAAAACTGCCACCCTTTTAAAGATCTATGTGTAAACTTAAAGATGCATGTTTAAATCATTTTAAAATTCTCTTTAGATTGGGAGTTATGCCTCCGAGAAGAGAGGTACGTCACTGTTACTCGTCACCAAGAATTTCAACCATGTGTTCGTCTCCGAAACAGATTGTTTTATGCTCAAACCTTGGCCAAATGTGTTCAAATCACTTTTATATGAACCATGGGTGAGTCTATTTCAAAATTGATTTTGGAACCATACCAAAACCCTCCACAGTTTGAGAGTGATGCCCTTTTTTTTTCATGGGGATGTCATGGTTATGAATGTAGAGGAATTGTGCACTCTTTTATGAACCCCACTCAAGTGACAAAGTGTTGCAAGGGGATATTCATAAGCTTTTTGACACCCATTTTAAATCTGGTAAATTCTGTGGTTTCTTGAACCTTTAGGACCATATTATCTTAGTAAACCCAAATCTATAGTTCACATAGCCTACCTTGTGACATAGAACCAATATGCCTACCCACAACCCTGCAGATACCCTGTTTTGACCCAGAATCCTGCAGACGCCCTGTTTTACCAAAAAACCATTAAAAATAGTAAAAAAAATCCTTTTTGACCCAAAGTTTCTCTAAGAACTTCACAAGAGGCTAAGGAACATACCTGAAGTGGAAAAATTCAATTTAGACAACTTCTGGTTTGAGCGACACAAGGAGATTCGCCCCTCCTAGACTAGGCGACATGAGTGGTGTCGCCTAGACTTGGGCGACACAGCTAGTGTCGCCTGGGCGACACCACTGGTGTCATCCAGCCCCTTTTGCCCCAAATTGGAAATTTCCTTTTAGGTTACGATTTCTCGCCTTTTAGTAAGGTTTTTGCCACTTTTATTTGGGCGACACTAGGAGCGTCGCCCAAACTCGAATCCCCAAAATTAGAATTTTTGGTTGGAGGATTTGTTGGGTTTGGAAAGATGCCCTTCTCAACATATCCTTGACTTCTATAAACCCTTTTTCATTGCTATTCAATGAAAAAGACAAACTTGATTTAGAGAAATAGACTTCTTGCTGAGAAAAACCCGAATTTGAACCTTAAGCCTGAAAAACCTAGACCTAGGGCACAACAACCCTAGTTCTAAAACCATCTCCAGGGCACAAAAACCCTTTTACACCAGAGACTTGCTGGTCAACTTCAAATCAAAGAGGCAAAGAGGATGTCGGTTCTGATATGAGCGAGCCCTCGAAGGCTCGGGTGTTCTGGGCTATCCGGCCAGGTTTGGTATTATTTTCTTCCCCTTTCTTTATTCTTCTTCTTATTATTTGGATCTCATTTTGATTTACTTTGATTAATTTTCTTTGAAATCGTGTTTTGATGTTTTGGATCATGCTGGCTCTGCCACAGATCAGAGAGTGGATCTGCTTGTTTTCGAGCAGATCTAGCCTCAGATTTGAATTCGATTTGTCCCACTTTCTCTACCACTTTATTTTCATTAGTTTAAGGTGTCAAGATCCGAGAGATCTTTGTCGAAAGATCTGTCCGATTTTCATCGTAAACAGTTTGGCGCCCACCGTATTTCAAGCTTAATCCAAGCTCCAAAACACGAGTTTTATTCAATGTTTTTGCTATTTTCAGTCATAAAAAAGTCCCAAAAACCGGCTGTGACCAGGACCCAAGGTTTTGGTGCTAAGAACCCTATCTGTCTAGGGCGACACTGCTATTGTCGCCCAGATCCAGGGCGACGCTCCCCGAGTCGCCCAAATTTATAAGTTTCTGAATCTTCTAAAACTTTACAGCCTTGTTCTTGGGACTCTCTTGTGACTTTTAAAACAATTTTATATCGAAATAAAATTTTTAAAAATACAAAAAAAAAAAATTTAGTTAATACAGGTCTGTTCTATATGCACTTTTATGTTTTACTTTATTTTAATTTATTTCATCATAAATATTGTTTTCCCTGCTTCTTCAAGTTTCCTGTAACCTTATTTCATCAAACATCATAATAAAAAAAATAAAAATATTTTTTTGAGCTACACTAGCAGTGTCGCCCAACCTGCAAGGGCGACATCAATAGTGCCGCTCGGGCAACACCACCAGTTTCGCCTAGTTGCAGTGGTCCCAAAAACTTTATGGGACCCCACAGGCCTCTTCCAGGGGCTTCTGGATTCTTGTTCACCAAAGTTTCACTCAAAATAAATTTTTTAAAAATATAAAAAATATGTTTTGCTTCAGATAAGTCTGTCATGTTCCTAGCTTTCTAATTTTATTTTAGTTTGTTAATTTTGATTGAAATCAGGTTTTCCCTGATTTCACCATACTTAGTTTAATTGTGTTTCATCAAATTTAAAAAGACAAAAAAATTAAAAAAATACACTGAGGGTGGCCTGCACCCTCCCTGAACCGTGTCCCATTCGAGTCACCCTCGACTCTAGCCGCACTCGACTTAGCACGGACTGTGCCTAGTCTCATTGTTTTGACTGTACCTTCTTAGGGGTTGCTTACCTCTCCATCTATATTGTACTTCAAGCGAGCATCACCTCGAAGCGCGCATCACAAGCATGATTAGTGTCAAGCCCTCTCTTTATTTCTTCATTGCAGTGTGTGCTTGAAAATTATTTTTTATTTTATGCTTCTTTACACACTCCAGCGCACACCAGACCGGGAATGCCGGGGAAACCAGCAAATCAATATTTCAAAAAACCCCAAAATCCGTGTTAATGGCGTGAGGGGAACCTAGCTTTGAGAGTCGAGGCAGTTGGGATTCACGTAATTTTTACTGTGAGCACCCCTCCGTAATCCTTTGCCTCAAAGCAACTCCGCATATAGTAGGACATGCTGAAATCCTATAACATAAGGCCAGGACCTATGTGGGGACCTATATTAGCCTAGCCGCATTTCAATAGTTAGGAACCCACACTCAAGCCAAGCCTACTTATAATCTAGGTCAAAATTTTACGTGTGTTGTGCTGGCTTGTTTATGTTGGTTAATCTTAGATCTCAGTCTAGACCTGCTTTTGGTCCAAGCTGAAAAACTCTGGGCCCAAGTCCAAGCTTGCACCCAGCTTAGCCCAGGTTCTAACTTAAGCCCCCTCTTGATCCGAGGCGAAGGCTCGTTCCTAGTTCATCTTTAATCTAGTCTAGGTCCATACCTGGTTTGATCATCAAAACTCTTTGGGTCCAAGTTCAGGCTTATATCCAGCCTAGCCAAGGTCCGAACTAGGCTCACACTTAGGTCCGAACATAGGACCCCTCTTAGTCCGACCCTAGGGCTCGTACCTGTCTCAACCTTGATTCAGTTCGGGTCCACACCCGGTCTGATCTTCAAAACCCTCTAGGACCAAGCCTAGGCTTGCACCTAGCTTAGTCCAAGTCTAAACCAGGCTTACTCCCAGGTCCGAACCTAGACCCACTCTTGGTCCGAGCCGAGACTTGTACCTATCAAGTTTGGGTCTTAGTTTAGGTTCTAGCATAGGTCTAAGCATAGAGTTGCCTTTAGAACTAGACTAGGCTTACCCTAGTTCAAGGTCTGAACCAAAACCCATTGAGTCTAGCAAGTTTAGATTCCAGTCCAGCCTTAGCCTAGGTCTTAAATAGGGTTTCGCACCTAGAGTCAGGCTAGGTTTGCCCTAAGTCGTTGAGTTTAGATCTTACCTAAGTCTAGATTCTAGAACCCCACGAAAAGCAATCACCATGTTAGTCACTCAAGGTGACTATGATGATTGCTCCATGGCCAACCTGCCTAAACCTAGGGATCAATATGTCGTGATCCCTTGGGATTATCCACAAAACTCAAGTCAATCCATTATCCAATGCCCAGGTCTTCAGTTAGAGGCAGAGTCCCAAGGGTCCACTCCTAATCCTGAGATCTGTGTGGTCCGAAAAGTCAGCTCTGTCCGAAGAACCATGAATAGTCAAGGGATCCAACTAGGCATCGTCCTACAGGGTCTTTTACGCAACCAAAGTAGAAGCCGAGTGAGGGAAAAAATTCAAGCCGTATCTAACGTCAATTGCCACAACTCGAACCGAGATAACCTCGAGGTGCAACGCGACCTCAAAACCAAGACCCACCTAGGTCTAGGGAATCCAACCCAACCTTGAGCCACCATAGTATAGCTTATGATGTCCTTAACACTGTACGAAGTAGAGGTGTCAATCTAGACCGACTCTTAGGCGAGATGAGTGTCCAAGCTGCCTTTAAAAGTCTGGTTGACCTAGGTTACACTGTTCATGCCCCAGCTTATGGGTCGATCCCATACCAAGTTAGTGGTATAGGTCAACCCCTAGCACAACCGAGTCTGTTGATTCTTCAATCGGTCCCTCTAGTTCATCCGGTCCAACAAATCGTGCAATTTCCACAACTGGTGGTGACACCTATGGGTCAGTACGTCCCCTAGGCACAAATATATCAAACCACCTCGGTGACTGCAGCTCATCAATGTCAGGCCCAAGCAGACCAACATGTACCCCAAGTCTCAACCCATCAATCTATGCTTGGGACGGTGGGCCTACTGTCATGTCAAATACCCAACACGAAGGCACCATAAAAGCAATGCAGGACATGCTTGTAAGAATGGGCATGCATGAAATCCTGCCTCCGAAAGCCTATGTCTATGAGACCCTTGGAGGCATGGAGGACCTTCCCCTGGGATTTGTCGTCACAGAATTTATAAACAAGTTCAATGGGAAGAGTGATCCAGATACTCATGTCAACACGTACCTCCTCTCCATTCGAGCTCTGTGAGATAGACCTAACCAATTGAAGGCCATATTTTCACAAACATTGATCGGCAAGGCCTTGAACTGGCATCGAAGAACAATGTCCTCTCGACCACACATCACTCAAGATGAAATGTTCAACTTATTCGTCTCTCACTACCACGAATCGACACCAAGACCTCTCTCCTTGGGCAAGCTAAGTGCAACGAAACGAATCCCACGAGAATCCTTCAAGGATTTCATCGGTCGATTCCGCGAGGCAGTGATGCGGGTCATGGAATGTCCACTTACGGACCCAGTCAAAATCTCCATAATCTTAGAGAATGTTGCCCCTGAATACAGGACCTTCTTCAGCCAAGTTCTTATACCCCACTCTTTCAACTCCATGATTGAGTGGGTGGTACGACATGAAAGGGCCAGAGGGACACCCTCAGCACCATGCCCAATAATAAACCGATAACAACTCGCCAAAATAAGAAAAAAAACAATAACAAGGGGAATGCTTTTGATAAGGTTAATGAAGTTGTCATTAATAGACCGGCTCAAGGTTCAGCTGCTCGACACAATAATCAGAACCAAAATCGATGGGGTCAGCTTAGATCCAATGCTCAAAATAATAACCTAAGGTGAGAGGATAATTTCACCCTTCTCAAAGACCCATTAGAAAAACTGTTGGAATTATTCCTGGCTAGAAATATGGTTTATCTCCCGCCACCAACTGAATCACCATTTCAAGTCATGGATAAGAGAAATTGTGCAAATGGCATCAAAACCATGCTCATGATACTCAAAACTGCTTATGTTTGAAACGGGTGATTCAGGGGTTAATCAATAGGGGAGACATCACTGTCTCCCCTAGAAATCAACTTGTCGAATAACCTAATCAAAAGATGGGTATCTTCACAAATCCTCTCCCTAAAAATTTGGTCACAACAATTGAAAGGCTGGGAGCTCGAGATAACTCAAAAGAGAACATCGTCATTCATATGATTGAGAGTGGAGATGAAGAAAATGATCCCAGTCAATTATATTTGCTTGTGATCATCACTTTCAAGAGTCTGAAGAAAATCTTTTGAACCTCTTAAGAGGAAACCCTTCATCTCCGAATCTCGATAACTCTTTTGAACCTTTTAAGAGGAAACCCTTCATCTCCGAATCTCGATAACCTTCCCAAATGGGACTAATATGGTAAAGATGATACGCTAGAAATGGATATGGTCAGAATCAATGAAGAGACGTCATCTCCCAAACAAGGGGCCAACACCCCGAAATCTCCCATTACTCTCACTAAGGCTGACCCTATCGAGCTTCAAGGTGGCGAGGTTGATTCCCTAACCCAAAGAGGCCGAGTGTTCAAACCCATTCAATTGATGGCCGATAGCCATGATGAAAGAATGGGAAACACCTCAAAAGCCAGACAACCAGTAGGGGTTGCAGATCATGAACCGAAAAAAAAGATTCAAGGATCCGCAACCACCTAAGATGTACCGGCTGATCTCGGGAAGATCCAAGCTTAATTGTTCATCTTGGAGCTACTTGCTAATTCACCAGCACACAGGGCCCAGATCAAAAAGGTCCTCATCAAGACGCACATCTCGAGCAACACAAAGCCGGATGAGTTGTGTGGAATGATCAACCAACTGATGGCATCAACGCTAATCGTGTTCACTAACAATGGCATCCCAGCCGGCTTCAATCGCTTTCACATCCAACCTCTGCACATCACCATTTTCATGCAAGGCTATGAGATACAGAGAGTGCTTGTTGATAATGGGGCATCCTTAAACATATGCCTTATGAAAACAGTGAAGCAGATAGGAAAAAGCCCGAATGATTTCAAGCCATGTCAACTAACTATCGCTACATACGATGGGACCAAGAAATAAGCTGAAGGCACACTTCCTCTCACACTCAAGATCAGCCCTATCGTGCAAGTGATAAAGTTTTAACATGCTGCTAAGAAGACCGCAGCTGCATGAAAATCTCGTGGCCGCCTCTACACTCCATCAATGCCTCAAATTTTCGAACAAAAATGGCGCCGCGAAGGTAAGTGTTGAACCCCCTTCTTTTCCCAATCCAATTATAGGTAGCAAGAAGCTAGCCGTAGGGGTTGAGCTCGGAGAAATCCTGCTCTCTTCCTTCGAGCAAGCCGATTGTGCCACCGTACGCCTAGAGGCCGGTGACCCTGTTCCTCAAATTTTTTAAACTTCTGCATCGATGGATGACATTAACCAATGTCAATATCGATACAGTTTCAGGTCCCTTGAGGCTTGGCACATGCTCTTCTCTCAAGGCTTCCAACCATGCCAAGGCTTGGGGAGTCAAGGGCGAGGTGTAACAGAGGTAATTTCTAAATCACTCCAAGCCAAAACTGAACACGGGGATTAAAGAGGTCTCAAGTGTTCTCTCACCTTATTTCAAAGCCGGATGAAGGCTTGAAGCTATCCAAGTTTTGTATCTGGAGGCATTCAAACCCTCGATCCTCTCGATGCCCATCCTTCAAAATGACCGAGGGTGATCCTTCAATCCCCAGCAGGGAATAATTCTTCTTCCACACCTCAGCACACACAAGAACTGGGAATTGAGACCCTTTTACTAACCTGGATTTGAAGGTATGCATAATTAGCTCTAACACAGCCAATCATGCTCATCCACCGATACAAACCCAGGAACAGAATTGGTCGATCATTCCTCTATCTCGACAATCGCTGGAAGCATACCAATGGAACCTTCAAGTCTTGATGCTAAAAAATAGATAGGCGCAGGGCGGCCACCTAACCACTCTGTTTGTCTAGTCCCCAACATTTCTCTCACGTGTCCCATAAGGGACACCTCATGTATTATTTCAAAAACTGTTCAAAATTCAAAACATAATAAGACTGAAAAAGAAGAAAAAGAGTTTTCAAAAATAGTGAACATTCAAGATAGCCCAATGACGGTGCATAATACCCAAGATGATGAATTGGATGACCAAGACGAAGATCAAGAGAGCCAAGAGTCTGAAGAAATCCCTCAACCTGAGGAACTCACTTCCCATGTTGAGCAATTCAAGAAGAGGTTCGATGGTGACCCAACGGCTATCATCGAAGAGACGATCGACATAAACCTAAGAACTAAGAAGGACCCAAGGTAAACTAAGATTGAAACCTCCCTATCTCCTGAAGAGCGGGAAAATATGATTTCCTTTCTCAAGGAATATCGTGATGTTTTCGCCTGGTCATACGACGATATGCCTGGGCTAGATCCCACATTGGTGCAACATCACCTAATATTCAACGAAAGGCCAAATCCTGTAAGGCAGAAACTCTGTTGTCAAAAGGCCCATCTTGAGCTCAAAATCAATGAAGAAATCGATAAACTGCTCAAGGCAAAGTTCATTACCCCCGTCGATTACTCAGAATGGTTGGCCAACATAGTAATTGTACCTAAGAAAGACGAGAGTATCCGAGTGTGTGTCGACTATAGAGACCTCGACAACGCATGCTCAAAGGACAATTTTCCATTATCAAACATAAATTCCTTGGTTAACAACACTGCGGGGAATGAGAAGTTGTCATTCATGGATGGCTTCTCGAGTTACAACCAGATCCTCGTGGAAGAAGAAGATCAAACCAAGACTTCATTCATAGCGCAATGGGGAACTTACTGCTACTGTGTCATGCCCTTTGGCCTCAAAAATGCAGGGGCAACTTCTCAGCGAGCAATGACTAGCTCTTCCATGACTTGATGCACACCATCATGGAAGACTATGTCGATGACACTCTGGTCAAGTCGAAGGCCAGATCTGATCATCTCACCAACCTAAGAACCATTTTCGATAGACTCTGAAAACATCAACTCAAACTCAATCCATAGAAATGTGCATTTTGAGTTGAATGCAGAAAATTACTAGGCTTTATAGTAAGCCAAAGGGGCATTGCGGTGGACCCATCCAAACTACGAGCCATCACTAAAATGCCCCCTCCTCTTAACATCAGAGAAATCTGTGAGCTTCAAGGTCGTATACAAGCCATAAGGCGTTTTATTTCACAGCTGGCGGACAAGTGCTCGATGTTCAATAGGCTCCTTAAGAAGGATACCCCATTCATATTGGGTAATGAATGCCAAGAAGCGTCCAATCAAATCAAAGAGTACCTCACAAAACCTCCTGTCCTTAGTCTTCCTAGTCCAGACAAACTCATGTTCCTATACATATCTGTGAAAGACAAGACATTGGGGGTAATGTTAGGACAATACGACAATCATGGGAAAGAACAAATGATATACTACATCAACATAACCATGGTCGACTATGAGACAAGATACACGGATGTGGAGAAGCACTTCTTGACACTTGTGTGGTCTATGCAAAAATTAAGACACTATGTCTTATCTCATACAATCAAGCTCATCTCAAAAATAGACCCACTCAAGTACTTATTGGATAGATCAGTCCTTATTGGATAGATCAGTCCGTAATGGACGTTTGGCGAAGTGGAGAATGCTATTGAGTGAGTTCGAGATCAAATATGTCACTCAAAAATTGATCGAAGGACGAGTCATTGCTAACCACTTAGCTGAACATGCACTGCCATATAACACTCCCATCAACACGGATCTCCCTGATGAAAACATCTGCACAATAGAGGAATCAATTTGGGAGCTATACTTCGACGGTGCAAGGAATAAATACGAGTCAAGCATAGGAGTCATATTATGTTCACCCAAGAAGATTTAATGCCAATAGCCATCAGATTGAATTTACCATGTACCAATAACATTGCTGAATATGAAGCCCTGATAGCTGGGCTCGAGAACGTTATGGGAATGACAATCCAGCAAATACAAGTGATTGGTGACTCCTTAATCGTCATAAACCAAGTTCAAGGGATTTAGAAGGTGAAAGAAGAAAAGCTCAAACCCTATCAAGAAAAGGTGGAAACGATGATCCCATATTTTAAGAAAATCACCTTTCATCATGTAACTAGGGAAAATAATCGGTTCACCGACACCCTTGAGACCCTTTCTTCAATGGTTGATATTCCTTCAGAAATCACCACACTACCGTTCTACATCAGGAACAAACATGATCCTTACCCACCAAGGATCGAAAAAGAAATAGAGCAAGAAAATGAGAATGATGGGGAAGTGTCACTCGTGGCTTCAGATGCACTAGTTAGGGCAAAACTATGGTTCCACGACGTTCTGTCCCTATTGAAAGGTGGGTTATGCCCTGAAGGAGCAACCAAAAAGGATAAAGAAGCCCTTTGAAGGATTTATATGGGGTTCTTAGTAAGAAGTGATCTCCTGTTCAAGAAATCATTCGGTGGCATCATTCTACGGTGTCTCGATCAGCCAAAAATCAACTAAGTACACAATGAAGGAGGTCATTCTGAGGCAGCCACCTTAGCTCAAAAATTCAGGTGCAAAGGCTATTATTAGACCACCATGGTTGAAGATTGTTGGAAGTTCATTAAGAGGTATCCCAAATGTCAACTTTATGGAGACCTCATCCATGCACTTTCTATACCACTCTACTCAACACTGCCCATATGGCTCTTTGCCATGTGGGGTCTTGACATCATTGGAATAATCTCCCCAAAAGCCTCAAACGGTCACCATTTTATATTAACGACTACAGAGTACTTCACAAAATGGGTAGAGGCCGCATCATTTGTCAAAATTGAGGGACAACATGTTGTCAGCTTCATAAAGAACAACATGGTATTCAAATTCAGTGTTCATGAGTTAATCATTGCTGACAATGGATTCAATTTCAAAAATGAAAGGATCACTAAGGCGTGCAAAACATTCAGGATAACGCAAAAATTCTCCACACCTTACTACCCTCAAGGAAACGAACAAGCAGACGCCACAAACAAAGGACTTCTCAGAATTATAGACAGAATAATAGAAGGTGGCAAGGATTGGCACGAAAGCTAAATGACACGCTATGGGCCTACCGGACAACTGAAAAGACTCCTACTGGCATGACCCCATACTCATTGGTGTATGGTATGGAAGTATGCTACCCATTGAAGTTCAAATATCATCTCTTTATGTGCTTATTCACAAAAATTCAGATAAGGAACAAAAGATCGAAGCACAAATCGCTGCCCTCGTCACTTTGGATGAAAGACGACTATGCGCAACAAAAAATATCATTGCTTACCAGTGTAGAATCGAGAGGGCTACCAAATAAAAGTTGTTCCTTGACAGTTCAAAGAAGGCGACATCGTACTCAAGAAAATCTTCCACACTCCTATAAATCCACACCCTTAGGCAAGTTCAAACCTAATTAGGCGGGGCCATTTGTGGTTACCCGAGTGCACGCAGGCAATTTTAATAAGATAAAAAATCAGGAGGGGTAAGAACTCAACGACCTCATTAATACAATGTATCTCAAAAAATACTACCCATAACAGGCTCAAAAGCATGGTGAAAACCTAAAAAGGCATCACAAAGAAAGAAAAAAAAAATGGATGTGGTGAAAACCTGAAAAGGCATCACGGGTAAAGAAAAAAGAATAACAAAAAATCTCCAAGAATGAGCATCCGATTCAAAACCTCAAGTACAAACAAATACCTACGAATTACAATAGTATTGCACAAGCAAAACACTCAAGTACAAACAAGTACTTAGCTCCAACAATACTGCACAAGCAGACCCTGAGGACGAAATCTCCTCCTAAACTCTGCAGGTTCCCAATAGAGTCAACTCAAAAAGATGTGGGAGGGTGACATGAACAGAAAACCAAAGTGACTTCGATGAACCCTGGAAGAACATTGAGACGTCTCCAAGATGGAAGCTCGACAAGAATCTAGAGAACTCTTCATGAACTCGCGAAGCACAGGAAACTTCCAGACTTTTGAGTTCTCGCGATCCCACAAGGAAATCCTTTAATCATCTTGGGTAAAACACAATAAAATGACCACCAAAGGGGCCATAGGTGGCAAAACTATAAGGCCCATCCTTTTTGAAAATGCTTTTTCAATTTGATTGTTAAAACTATCCATTTCCAAAACCCCTTTAGAAAGGACTTCCTCCATCACTACAAGAGGTTAAACTATTAGTCGATCTGACCTCGTTCTCGAAGCCAACTTCCTACGCAACGTATCAGAGATGGGTGAACCTCGTCACTGACGATATTGGCTAGTCTGGGAGCATTTTCTCTCGACTGGATCCCCTGAGGTAAGCTCATCCCTGTGTGTGCGAACGATGACCCAATAGTCAGAAATTCGAGACAAAAACCCTATAACTAAGGGACTCAATGTGTAGGAATTCAGTGTGCGCAAGGAAAGTGTTCCACTATGCTTCGGCGAATAAAATCACACACTTACTGATGAACAAGAACCCCCAAATAGGGACAAGTTGAACAAGGACCCCCCAAAAGGGGCAATAAAAAAAATATATAAAGGGGATTTCACAATCCCATAAAATCAATCAAAATGAGAAACAAAATTTTGGGTATCTCAAAACTATGATTTTATTCATCCATTGAAATGGGCTTATTGCAAGCGTTCACGCCTTCAAACTTGGTCCTATGATCGAAACTTCTATAGTCTCAACGGATTTCAATAATAAAAAAAACTACTGAAACTGAGAATAATCACAAGATCAACTTATTCATGCCAAAAAAAACAAAGAAGAAGAAGAGAAAAACTCTTTGTCTATTCAGTCTTTGGCTTCGGATCAACATCCTTCTCCTTGAGTTCCACCACAAAGGCCATCCATCAAGCCATTTCAACTTCAGCATCTTTCCAACTGATGTCAGAAACATCCTCATTCGATATAACTTGCTTATTTGAAGAAGAGGCATCGTCTTCTCGAGAAGACATGAGATCTCGAGTAGGAGTAGAATATTCATCACGAAGTCTCAAAGCCTTGGGACATAGTTCACACCAAGAATTATAGTTGGAAGTGGTCGTGGGCTTGTCTTGTTTGGCCAACCCCTCACTAGAAGAAGACTTCTTCCCCTTCCACGATAAACCCACCTTGACCACAAGGGTGGAAGAGTGTCGTCGAAGAGGAAAGATAGGGTGACGATCGATCGCCTCTCCAGGAGAAGTATAATGCTGAGTATGGTGAAACTGGCGAAGCACCCTCTTAGGGAAATACCCTCTATAAAGAACTGACCCGCCAGAATAAGGCATGAACACCCCATACTAGGCAGAAATAGGGGCACATTCTCAAGACTCCTGATCACCCAATTAAAGGATGACAACTCATCAAAAACCCGCCAATAATAGTTGAGGTCTTGAGGTTGGGTGGTGTCATTGACATACACCAAAACCAGAGCGGCAGACACAACTATTGTTGATCGAGGAGGAAGGAAGATGGCGATATGTTCATGGGCCCAAATCTACAGAAAACACGTGCCAAAATCACCTCAATAAGTTAAAGAACAGAAGCCCCGGACCCCGGAACCATCCAGAGTAAATTGACCAGGGTGACATTGGTGGTGTCGCCCAGCCTATGTGGGCGACACTAGTAGTGTCGCCCGGGTGACACCACCAATGTCACCCAACTCTGATCCTCCCGGTTCAGTCCGGGCCTTTTTCAGTAAATTCTTGTGGTAAAAATATGGGATACCAGGGCCTAAACCAGAAGAAAAAGTGAGTTGCAGGGGCAAAAATAAAATAAAATTGAGTTCGAAAACATACCTGCAAAATCAGGATACTACCCTCAATGAATTGGTCACCTCGCATGACCCGGTCATGAAGACCCTGGTAAATGCCCGCCAACACAACTGGAACAATGGTGTAATTCGCTCACTTCCATAATGCATGGGCTAAATGAACAAGACAACTACGAACCATCTTACGATCACTCGAAAAAGGAACGGAGCCCAACAGCATAAAAAGGAAAATACGGATCTGTTCGGTGACCCGTGATCGCTCCCGATTCTGGACTCGCAACTCCATATCAACCCACTGACCATGTGAAGAATTGGCAGCCCCCAACAGTTGAGCACCCATGATGGAATGATCGTCGGTGGCAATAGAAGGTTGATACGAAATCCCGACCAAGCTCAAGCTAGAAACCCTGGCAATTTCCTCCAAAGTTGGCATTGTCTGGCCCGAAGGAAGGAAGAAGGGGTTCATTTGATAGTTGAACCTCTCAGCAAGAGCCTCGAGGAGTGGGAAGTTGACATGGCAAGAGGCCATGTTCAAAATACCTATCATTAAAACTGAAGCAAAAAAGGCCATGAGCTCGAGCCATTGCTGAATGGAGAGAAGCCAATCCTGGAACCAGGGTCCTATGACAGGAACGCCCTTAACAAGTCGAGGGACTTCACCCAATCGAAGGCCCTGCGAGATATGGGAGGGCAGACCTTCAGGAAAGTGCCTAACCCTAGGAAACAATGGAGGAGCCTCCTCCTCTCCACCATTATCAGCCAGCTTAGAAACCTTCCCTTTGCCCTTGGAAAAAGCATTATCCTTCCTAGGATCCATGAAAGCCTAAGGCTTAGAGCAAGAAAAACTAGTAAGATCAGAGGGAAGATGATGAAGAAAGAAGAAGATGAAGATGGGAAGAAGAAAGAAGAGATTGAAGATGAGAGAAGAATGGGAAGGAGGTGGACTTTATGGAAAATAAGAAATCCGACTCAAAACTCGTCCTGCAGGTTTCGACTTCAGTCAATGTAAGGTTTAAGTGACCCTAAGACCTTCCAAAACCAAAAAAATCAATTTTAGAGGTCGATGATCTAGGCGACATGCCAAGTGTCGCCCAACTCCGTAGCAAGGATGCGCAACACCACCAATGTTGCCCAGGTGTCACTACTAGTGTTGCCCAAAAAACTTTTGAAAGAAAAAAAGACCCCTCATCTCAGCATTTCAAAATAAATAAAAAACAAAAAAAAGAAACTTTTGTATGAGCGACATGCCTAATGTCGCCCAGCCTGTGAGGGCGACACTACTCATGTCCCCCAAATCTTTTTTTTTTTTTTTTTTTTTTTTGCACATTGTTTTTTTCTAATTCCCCATCTTTCACATAAAAAACAAAAAATGTTATATGGGCAACACGCCTAGTGTCGCCTAGCCTGTGAGGGCGTCACTACTAGTGCTACCCAATTCCATTTTCAAAAACATTTTTCTTCAATTTCTCCAAATTTCACATAAATAAAATAAAATTAATGGGCGACATGCCTAGTGTTGCCCAGCCACTAAGGGCGATACTACTCATGTGGCCCAAATTTTTCCTACTTAATTCAAACATTTCCACGTAATAAAAAAAAATTTATTTCTATGGGCGACACCAGCCGTGTCGTCCAAACATGGACGACACCACCAATGCTGCCCGGGCGACACCAGTAGCGTCGCCCAAAATGTTTTTGTTAAAAAGGTCCCCATTCAATTATGGGAAATCCCAAGGATTAATTTTACTTTTACCATTGGTTTTTATGACTATTTTCAAACATTTAAATTAATTTTCAAAAATTTTAACACGCTCCTCAGTGGCATGAGCCTAAACTGCCAACCAATTTTCCAAAATAAAAAAATAATCAAAAACAAAATGCTCCTCAGTGGCATGAGCCTAAACTGCAAACTAAAGTCCACTCCAGTTCAATGTCAAACTCGTGCTATATAAAAGAGCCGAGACAGGTATTGTCTAGCCCCATATGACGCAAATGGTCAGGTGTATCCAGTTCAACGTCAAACTCGCGCGACATAAAAGAGCCAAGATAGGTACCATCAAGTACCGTCTAACCCCGTATGACACAAAAGGTCGGGGGTATCCAGTTCAACATCAAACTCGTGCGACGTAAAAGTGCCGAGGCAAGTAACGTCTATCCCCATATGACGTAAAAGGTCGGGTGCATTCCGTCTAGCCCCGTATGACATAAAAGGTCTGGTGTATTCCGTCTAACCCCGTATGACATGAAAGGTCAGGTGTATCCGGTTCAACGTCAAACTCATGCGACATAAAAGAGCTGAGGTACGTCTAGCCCCGTATGATGTGAAAGGTCAGGTGCCCCGTATGAGATAAAATGTTCGGGTGTATTTCGTCTATCCTCGTATGATTTAAAAGGGTTGGCTATATTCCGTCTAGCCCCGTATGACATAAAAGGGTCGGGTGTATGGTCCATTGCTACATGATGCTAAACTGCTTAGAGGGCTTAATGGTTGCAGGACTTAAAACTGTTAACTAACCTTGTTTTTCAAAATATCTTTCTCTTTTCAAAATTTTCAATATAAGCCTTGTGTTTTAAAAAACTTTAATTTTTTTGTTAAAATCGTAACATGTCCTTGCTTCGGGTTCTACTGCAAATCTCCCCCTGCTTTCAAAATTTCTAACAGACTTTTATAAACAAAGGAGCTTGGACACCCTTCTATGATGATTACTGCGTTGCCACGATTACCACGTTGCTGCCTGGTCTCTCTCTTCGGAATCGGCCAGAGATATCTTTCTCATAAAAAGCCTTTTCCCATAAAATGCCTTCAGAACCCTAAGGAAATCAAAGAAAATGCCAGGGTTAAAAATTTTGAAACTATGAAACCCTTGAAGTCAAGTGGCCTGGCCAAAAAATCCAACTCGAGTTTCAAGCTTATGTAACTCACCGACATCTCACGCGAAAAACCTTAGGAGGAAAAATGTCCTAGGTGGGTGAGCTCGGTGAGCACAATGACTTGGAGGGATTAGTTGTTGCACTCTCTAACCACGTGACCTCAGAAAGAAATTTAAAATGTCTGCATTATCTATGATGTTCACCTACCCCTCGAAGGATAGGGAATGCCAAAGTGTCTACTTCCTTGCCGCTCTCCTGTCCCTCGAATGACAAGGAGTGTCAAAGAGGGGCAACTGTAGACACCCCATTTAAAATCTAGCAAATAATATGGTTTCTTTAACATTTAGTACCACATTATCTTAGTAAACCCAAATCCATAGTTCACACAACCTACCATGTGACCCAAAACCAATCTGTCTACCTAGAACCCTGCAGATACCATGTTTTTACCCCGAATCCTGTAGCGCCCTGTTTTACCAAAAAACTCATTAAAATAGTAAAAAATCATTTTTGAGCCAAATTTTCTCTAAGAGATTCATAAGAGGCTGAGGAACACACCTGATATGGAATAAATCAATTTGGACTACTTATGGTTTGGGCGACACTAGGGCACAACAACTCTAGTTCTAAAACCATCTCCAACAATTTTACACCAAAGAATTTATGGTCACCATTCGAATTAGAGAGGCAAAGAGGACACCAGTTCTGATATGGGCGATCCCTCGAAGGCTCGGCAGTCCCAAGCCATCCGGCCCGGCTTGGTATTGTTTTCTTCCCCTTTCTTTATTCTTCTTCTAACTATTTTGATCTTATTGTGATTTATTTTGATTAATTTTCTTCAAAATCATGTTTTGATGTTTTGGATCATGCTGGCTCTGCCACAGATCTGAGAGTGGATCTGTTCGTTTCCGGGCAGATCTGGCCCCAAATCTGAATTCGTTTTGTCCCACTTTCTCTACTAATTTATTTTTATCAATTTAAGGTGTCAAGATCCAAGAGATCTTCATCGAAAGATCTATCTGATTTTCATCGTAAACAAAGCTTAAGTGTTATGTGATAGTTGCATGAATACTACATGATTAAATGTCATAGTGTTATGTGAACAATGCTATGTGACCATGCCGTACGTGATAAGTGACAAGTGCAATAGTCATGTGGTAGTTCCTTAATGAATGTTACATGATGAATGTTGTAGTGCAAAATGCAATAAAATGTCATAAATGCTCATTGATAAATGTGAGTGCCATGTGATAACTCTCTAATGATGGATGTTTCATGTTAAGTGGCATAGTGTACATGATAGTTGTATAATTCTGAGCAAGACTCAGACTTTGCATAATGAGACTAGAATTATCGATCATAAGTCACTAACTAAGTATGAGAAAATTTAATTCTTGAACATGTTACAATACTGTGATGATGACTACTACGCAATGGGACACCCATTAGTAGTGTGTACTGTTATGTTATGATAACTTTGATATAGACCACTACGCGATGAGACACTCATCGGTAGTTGATACTCTTGTATTGATACTACCCACTACGCGATGGGACACTCATCGGTAGTTGATACTCTTGTATTGATACTACCCACTACGCGAAGGGACACTCATAGGTAGTGGGTACTGTTATGTTGAAAAAAGTGATGCCGACAATGTTCCCTAACTCGCTGAATGATAGGATGGAGTTAGGTGAAAATGAAATGGGAGGGTTGCTCCCCTCAAAATTCATATGATGAGACTAGTGAGTGATGCCTTGCAAGGTAAGTGCCTATCCAAAACCCCAAAGCGCGTTGGGGACTGTATGTATGAGTATGAGGGCATTACGAAGTGGATTTACCCACTTGTCATTACCCTCCCTCCTGAGAGATGGTAGAGGTCCTATGCAATGAGATTGGCTTGGCCTGATGGATAGGGCTTCTACTTCAAGAGTTGGTGAACTGAGGAGTGAGTGAGTAATGATTGAGTAGTGAATATGAATGATAATGACTGTAATAATTGAATGGTAATTACGACATTTTGATATAATTCTTGTCATATATGCATTAATGAGATTTCTGATTTATATAACATTTGCATTGTGATTCCCTATAATTGAAAGAACCGTTCAAGACGCATGATAGACTCAATAATGATGCATAGTACCTATATCTACCTACTGAGCTTTACAGCTCACCCCACTGTATCTCCCCTCCTTGTAGATTGATATCGACAGTGGTTAGGTGCCTCGTTCTCGCTTCCCCGGATCTAGGTGATCAGGTGATACGTGTCTCAAGTTTGGAAGACCTGGGACCTGAGATCGCTCTCTCGAGAACCCTTTTCAAGAACAAGGACAAGTATCCAACTAGCGATAGAGGAATTTTGGGTGTGAGGTGAGGACCAACCTCACCTAGGACCGTGACTTACTCGGGCTGACTTGCGCGACGCCCTCTTAGATCATGACGGTAAGCCCCCCAACTGCTTCAACTAGTTCGGAATCACCTCCCTTGACCTGCAATCTCGTTGTTTTCTCTCTACTATGGTTAATTTGCAAGACAAGTGGGCCGCATGACCCATCCTTGTCTTAGGGCAACGCACATTCAAATCACTAAGAATGTGAGAAGTTAGGGTGATGAAGTGGAAGGTTTGAATGCCAGGAGAAAGAAGAGGGTACTCGACAAGGGGACAAGGCTAACATGATAGTAGGACCAGTGCAATGACCAACTCAGAGTGGTAATAAGACAGGCACGGTACTTTGGACCTGTGTGACAATAATACTACTCGAAACCAAGGTCGACATGATTGTCTCAATCTGGTGTGGCAGTAAGATGGGCATGTTACTTAGGACCAGCTCGATGGCAATACTGCTCGACAGCCAGACCGCTATGCCAACACTAGACTGAGTCCACCCTCAGTCAAGTGAGAGGAGAATGCAAAAAATGCACGTGATAGTGAAGAAATGGGATCTCGACGGTGCTAAGCGTCACCGTGGAGTGGCAGTGTCACGGCCCTTGGACGGCACTAGACACTACCGCTCACAGCTAGGGGGCGAGTAGTGAACTATGGGCGACGCTAAGCATCGCCGTTAGGGCTACACAAGAAGGCAGCACACGCTTGTGCGGGCGGTGATGGCCTCTTGTGAAGCGAGAGGCTATTAGCCATTTTCGAGGCGCGCAGTGACAGTTCTTGCCAAGGTGCGCATGGGATGCAAGAAAAGCCTACGCACGGCGATAGGCATCGAGCGCACTAAGAAGGCTTGCGGAGGGCGATAGGCACCGATCGCATGAAGGAAGTTGGCAGAAGGCGATAGGCACCGAGTGCACGAAGAAGGCTTGTGGACGGCGATAGGCACCAAGCACACGAAAGAAGCTCACAGACGGTGATAAGCACCGAGCGCACGAAGAAGGCTTGTGGACAGTGATAGGCACCGAGCGCACGAAGGAAGCTCTCAGACGGTGATATGCACCGAGCGCATGAAGAAGACTTACGGACGGTGATAGGCACCGAGCTCGCAAAGGAAGCTCACAGACAGTGATAAGCACCGAGCGCGTGAAGGAAGCTCGCGGACGACGATAGGCACCGAGCGTGGGAAGGAAGCTCGCGAATGGCGATACGTGTTGTCGCGACCTCTCACGGGCGGCAATAGGCATCGTTGTCTGCAATAGGGGCGCAACATGGGGAGACCCCTACAGGCGGCAATAAGTTTCACCATCTATGCTCATTATTGAGACGTCGAGGACACGTCTACGCACAGCGATGAGCAACGCCGTCTGCAAGCCTCACTGAGAGATATAGATGGACTAACAGAAGGGGGAAAGGAGCTCGCGCATGGCACTGCCATAGCCATGCACGACCTATGAAAGCACAGGAAGGGGAAAAGGAAAAGAAAGAGACATGCATGATACTTCCATTGTCGTGCATGGCCTCTGAGGGAGGCTCAAACGAAGAAGAAGAAGAAGAAAGAAAAGAAGCGAGAGAAGGTTGACCTTGATCTTAGGGGTACTGGTCCAAAAGTTTCTCTCTCCTTACTCTCTCTCCAAACGTGGCCCAACAATGAGAAGGAAAGGGAATTCTATTAAGTAAAAATTCTCTTTGGTGAAGGGTTCAAGCCTCTTTTTACGTACAATGATGGTACATGGTGTATATAGAATTGTGCCCAAACATGCGTGGATTGATCAATATTAAACCTAATTGTTGGAAATTAAGATTTAACTAAATTAAAAAAATTAGAAAATTGGGTGAAAAATGACAGATTTGCCCCTTTCTAACAAGTTGTGGAATTTCAAGACAATCCCTATGTTGCCATAAAACGTGCATGATTTTTCATGGATGATCAGGGGTTTTTCGGATGCCTGGTGCTTATCGAACCCCCAATGCATGTTGGGGGCCATGTGTGTGAGTATGAATGAATTATGAAGTGGATTTCCCCACTTGTCATTGCCCTCCCTCCTAGGAGATGGTAGAGGTCCTAAGAAATGGGATTAGCTTAGCCCGATGGATAGGGCCTCTATTGAGGGAGTAGGTGAGCTAGGGAGTGAGTGGGTAATGATTAAATAGTGACCGTGAATGCCGATGATTGAATCGATCAAATGATACTTTTGCTTATAATTAATGCATTGATCTGATAGTTTTTATGACAGTTGCATTGAAATTTTGTATAGTTAAATAATTTGTTTATGATTTATGGTTAGGATCATTATTGATGCATAGCGATTAGACCTATTTACTGGGCTGTATAGCTTATCCCATTTCTTCTCCCTCTGTAGACTAATAACAATAGGTCAAGAGTTTGAACAGTGGGGATTCCTGAAGGGAGTTAAAGCTAGACTTATTAGAGGTAGGATCTAGATCTTGTATGTGGTTGGGAAGCCTAACCGTGGATTTTTTTTATCACATGAACCTGTAAATTTTGGGCCCTGTTGCCGTAGACTCAAATGTAATATTTTGGAAGAATGTTATGCAAAGCCCTTTTGTTAATGTATGGAGCTTCAAATTAATAAATTGGCCCTGCATTTAGATTTACTAATGTATTTATATTTCCATGGATTTCTTTGATTACCGAAATTATGGCGTTGAGCTCACCCCAACCCGGTTGACAAACGCTTCTTTGGGATCACGAACCCGCACTCGGTCACCCTCTGTAACGTATAGTAAAGGGGTCGGGGGCAGGGTCATGACAGTAACCCTGCAGGTGCTCCCTCTTCCCAGTCAGAACCTTCTCTTTCATACCACTCTCGTTGTCTTCTTGCAAAACCCCTTGAGTGCCCTATGTCTTGTCAGAATCCTCACTAGGAAGTTTCCCTCTCTCACTACTAAACCTCACAAACATTTTACCTTCGGTAAAATGATCAAAAGGGGTTTACCCCCTTATATAGATGATGGTTCCCTTGAAGTGCCCCGCTTCCTGACCCCTACTGAAGGGCAGCAGAGCACGGTATCACGACTGGAGGTCACGAATGTCACTCAGGTGAGTGTGGCTCAATACATGACAACACGAAATAAAGAGCAAACCACGAAAGAAAACTAAAATAAATCCATACATCCAACAATCATCAATCCAAAAAGTACAACCATATCATTTCTTCTCAAATCAAAGTCTTTACAATATCATTAAGGAACTAATGGCCCAAAAGATACAGAAAATGAGGAATACATCATATCACTGAAATCACCAAAACATACTGCGGAAGTCTACGGAAGACGGCTTCTCAAACTTCTTGATTTCAAGCTTTAGGCCCTCAAAAACTGCCACCCACCTTAAGCACAACTGCCACCACCCTTCACTCTACAGTTATGAAATTAAGACGCAATGAGCTAAAAGCCCAATAAGAAGATCACTACCCTTGCATTCCTGACTATTAGTATATACAAGTTGACATGCTCACAGTTCATCAGAAATTGTATCTTGTCTTATAGAGTAAGGTCACATATCAAAGTGCACATGAAGGCCATATAAAATAATCAAAATCAGTTAACAGAACATTACTTACATATCACAGTTACAGTCTGATAATCTTACAGAATACATAATTCAGACAAGCAGAACATAATAGTTAACTCCCGAAGTATAAGCCACAGTGATCAGACTAAGCCAATCCTTACAATCAGTGTCTACAGAATTCAGGAGGGAGGACAATGACAAGTAGGTGCCCTACTTCGTAGTGTCCTCCCTCATGCACACATCCCCAGTGTGCTTTGGGGTTTTTGATAGGCTGAGGCCTTGCAAGACACTGCCCTCTTACACTCTCATCACTAGAGGACGTTACACTACCAAAGGGATCTCGATGGATAGTGCCCAGAAATCTTGAAAGGCGCGACCCTCCCAAGTATAATCAGAGCCTAACTCCCATCCTATCATCGAGAGTCAGGGAAGGATCATGTGCCAAGTTCATTCTCACATTTATAGAGTCTGACAGATTACCACACATATATATATCATTGTGCGGCAAGTCCATGCTCACACATACAGAATCAGAGGGCTCACTACCAATGGAGGGTCCATTGTGTAGCGGCCAGAATCAGAGTCCACATAACAGAATCAGAGATCATATAACATAATAGAGCTCTTATAACAGAATCAGAGTTCATATAACGGAATTAGAGTTCTTATAACAGAATCAGAGTTCTTATAACAGAATCAAAGTTCATATAGCAGAATCAGAGTTTTTATAACAGAATCAGAGTTCATATAATATAATCAGATTTCTTATAACAGAATCAGAGTTCTTATAACAGAATCAAAGTTCTTATAACAGAATCAAAGTTCATATAACAGAATTAGAGTTCTTATAACAAAATCAAAGTTCTTATAACAGAATCAAGCTCTTATAACATAATCAGATTTCATATAACAGAATTAGAGTTCTTATAACAGAATCGGAGTATCGATGTCACGCTTCCTAAAAATTCAGGCAATGACATCCATGGCAAAACAAGGCTATAGCTTTTCAGTTCATTTGGAATTTGAAGATATTTCCAATTTTAATTTTATGTTGGACACGGCTATCTTTGAATTAGGGGTGGTTTGAGCACAATCGGACCTTATTTAACCCCTCAAAAGAACCCAAGAATAGAGACACTTAGTCTGAAATCTGTTGTGCAATGAAGACAGTGACATGTCTTCGAAATTATGCCCATGTTTCAAAATCAAAAAGGAACGTAGGAAAGTGCTCAACATGTGAATTAAAGATGACTCATAACCGATTCAAATGGCTGGGGTTTGGGCTAAAATAGATACTTTTTAGGCAGTCAAATTTGGTGACATCAGCGGCATTAAATCTGTGCTTTTGCTAAAATTGTTCACAGTGACATACCTTCATAAAACGAAGCATAACTTTCAATCTAAAGAGAATCTCAAAATGTTTTCTACGTGAAAATTTTAACCCATTCAAATATCTTTCAAATTTCTATGGTTTGGCTGAATGTGGACGTCGTTCAATTAGCTAAAATCGATGAAAACTATAGTATTAATGACAAATCCAGGAAAACAGTCCACAATGACATACCCTCTCAAATTCTATTTCTCTGAGTGGGGGCATAGAGGTTAACTCCTTGGGAAAGACTTCCAGATATTCTCTCACCACCGGTATCTCTTCTAACATAGACCGGTCATCCCGATTTTCCACTATGTAAGCTAGATACCCAACCCAATTTTTTGTCAGCAAACGGGAAGCTTGAATAGCTGAAATAAAATGCAAAGGAGGAACATCCTTGATGCCAATAAAGTTCAACTCAGGCTGGTTTGGGCGTCTAAGGGTTACAGTCTTATCACAACAATTTACAATATCATGATGTGTGGATAACCAGTCCATGCCCAAAATAACATCAAAGTCTTGGATATCTTATAGTGTCAAATCTATATGCAGCTCACGCCCACAATGTTTATAAACAGTATCAGTTTCTATAGATCCTCCCATGGGTGTGCATACTACCAATATTGAGTTAGGCAAAGAAGGTTTAGCATTCATGTGGCATACAAGGTGAGGGGCAACAAAAGAGTGTGTAGATCCAGGATCAATCAAAATTTTTGCTTCAATGCCACAAACGGAGAGCGTACCTCGGATAACCGAAGTTGATGCCTTAGCTTCGTGCTCGGTAAGAGCAAACACCCGACCTTGAGTCTTTAGTCGGTCCTCATGCCCCCTTACTGGGCAATCTCTAATCTAGTGGCTCGGCTTACCACATCTGAAGCATGCCCCCGTCTTCCTTCGGCAATCAGCCGCCGAGTGATTGTCCTTTCCACAGTGCGGGCAAATTGAGCGCCGATTTTCTCTCACATCACCCAAAAATGTTCTCAAAATCTTCTTGCCTCTCTGATTTTCTCTTCCCCAAAAGTTCCTCTTCAATGGTGCTCGAGCTTTCCTCCCTTAGTTTCCAAACTGGCCTGGTCTCATCTTCCAATTTCCTCCCACTAGGGATTCTTCATATTCCCTTTCTATCCTCATGGCCAGATCCACTAGAGGGGAAAAGGTCTTTAAATTGGCTGATACCACTCCCTTCCTTATTTCCATCCTGAGGCCTCTCTCGAACATTCTAGCCTTCCTCGCCTCAGTATTAATGATGTGTGGCGCATACTTCGATAACTCAACAAATTTAGCTGCATACTACTCCACAGTTAAATTCCTTGTTGCGGCTCGATAAACTTCACTTCTTTTCTTTCCCTCACAGAATTAGGAAGGTACTATTCATTGAAGGCTTCTAGGAAATTCTCCCAGGTCATCTCAATTCCTGATCCTTCTCAAGATTGTTCTACCGAGCCCCACCAATGTTCAGCATCCCCTTCAAGCGTGAAGGTGCCCAGTCTTACTTTATGTTCATCAGTGTAGTTTAAAGCTTTGAATATCTTCTCTATCTATCTCATCCATCTCTCAGCCTTTTCTACTCCCCCAAGTCCCATGAAGGTCAGAGGAGCAACCCTCCTAAACTTTTCTAATAAACCACTATCATTTGAATCAGGGGCAGGGGTAGATGTGGCTGACACAGCCTCCTTCATCATCTGTGTCATGGCCCCCAAGGCCCTGACCAGCTCTCCGAGGGCATCATTATTTCCGTTACTAGAGCTGGCATTGTTGGCCCTTGTCCTCGGCATCTTCAACCCAAGACACAAACATTTAGTTACGCTTCTACCCAACCTAGTCTTAAGAAACTTCTAAGCTCCCTAGGCTAAGAATCCTATCCTGGCTGCTCTGATACGTTAACTATCACAAGTGACCCCTATCGGAGGGCGGCAGAGTGCGGGATCGTGACCGAAGGATGCAAATGTTACTCAGGTGGGAGTGGCTCAACGCATGAAAACATGGAATCGAGAGTAAACCACGAAGGAAAACTAAAATAAATCCAAACATCCAACAATCATCAATCCAAAAGTTACAGCCAATTCATTTCTTACCAAATCAATGTCTTTACAAGATCGTTATGGCACTAATGGCTCAAAAGATACACAAAATGAGGAATACATCATATCACTAAAGTCATCAAAACATACTGCGGAAATCTTCGGAAGACGGCTTCTCAACCTTCTTGATTTCAGGCTTCAGGCCCTCAAAAATTGCCACCCACCTTAAGCACAGCTGCCACCACTCTTCACTCTACAGTTATGAAATAAAGATGGAATGAACTAAAAGCCTAGTAAGTAGATCACTACCCTTGTATTCCTGACTATCAGTATATATGCACGCTAACATGCTCATAGTTCATCAAAAATCGTATCTTGTCTTACAAAGTAAGTCACATATCAGAGTGCACATGAAGTCCATATAAAAGAATCAAAATCCGTTTACAAAACAATGCTTGCATATCACAGTTACAGTTAGATAATCTTACAGAATACAGAATTCAGACAAGCAGAATAGAGTAGTTAACTCTTGAAGTAGAAGCCACAGTGATCAAGCTAATCCAATCCTGAGCTTGGGACTTCTACCCTCATTCAGGAGGGAGGACAATGACAAGTAGACGCCCTACTTCGTAGTGTCATCACTCACGCACACATCCCCAATGCGCTTTGGGGTTTTTGATAGGCTGAGGCCTTGCAAGACACTGCCTTCTTACTCTCTCATCACTAGAGGACGTTACACTACCAAAGGGGTCTCGATGGATAGTGCCCACAAATCTTGGGGGGAGCGACCCTCCTAAGTATAATCAGAGCCTAACTCCCTTCCTATAATCATGTGGCAAGCCCATGCTCACATTTACAGAGTCTGACAGAATATCACACACACACACTCACACACACACACTCACACACACACACACACACACACTCTCACTCACACACACACACACACACACACACACTCACACACACACACACACACACACAGACACATATATATATATATCATTGTGCGGCAAGTCCATGCCCACACATACAGAATTAGAGGGCTCACTACCAATGGAGGGTCCATTGTGTAGTGGCAAGAATCAAAGTCCGTATAACAGAATCAGAGCTCATATAACATAATCAAAGTTCTTATAACAGAATCAAAGTTCATATAATCGAATCAGAGTTCATATAATAGAATCAGAGTTCTTATAACATAATCAAATTTCTTATAACAGAATCAAAATTCTTATAACAGAATCATAGTTCATAAAACAGAATTAGAGTTCTTATAACAAAATTAGAGTACTTATAACAGAATCAATGTTCATAAAATAGAATTAGAGTTCCTATAACAGAATCACATCTCATATAATAGAATCAGAGTTCTTATAAAATAATCAAATATCATATAATAGAATTAGAGTTCTTATAACCGAATCAGAGTATCGATGTCACGCTTCCTAAAAATTCAGGCAATGACATCCACGTCAAAACAAGGCTATAGCTTTTTAGTTCATTTGGAATTTGAAGATATTTTCAAAATCAATTTTATGTTAGACACGACTATCTTTGAAGTAGGGGTGGTTTGAGCGCAATCGGACCTTATTTAGCCCCTCAAAAGAACTCAGGGACAAAGACACGTAGTCTGAAATCTGTTGTGCAGTGAAATTTCACCCATGTTTCAAAATCAAGAAGGAACCTCGAAAAACGCTCAACATGTGAATTAAAGATGACTCATAACCGGTTCCAATGGCTGAGGTTTGGGCTAAAATAGATACCTTTAGTTAGTCAAATTTAGTGACATCAGAGGCATTAAATCTGTGCTTTTGCTAAAACTGTTCATAGCTACATAAATTTCAATCTAAAAAGAATCTCAAAATGTTTTCTACATGAAAATTTTAACCCATTCAAATATATTTCAAATGGATATGGTTTGGCTGAAAATGGACGTCATTCAATTAGCTAAAATTGATGAAAAGAGTAGTATTAATGACAAATCTAGGAAAACAGTCCACAGTGACATACCCTCTTATTTCGAAACATAACTTCATTTTTGTATAGAATTTCAATAGTAGGCAAAGACAAACATTTTACTAGGCTCGTGTATCTTTCCAACGGAGGTAGTTTGAAGTCAATCGGACTCCATTTGGCTGTTCAAAAGCCTCATTGAAAAACACGCATATTCCTAGAATCTCATGGTTTCATTTAGCAAGTGTTAAGAATGCTTCCATAACCATCATTCCATAATGAAGAACATGATAACATTCATTCTCTCACAATGTGAACACACCTATCGTGCATTTCTTACAAAATCTAAGAATCACAACTCCATTTTTACACTCATCATCATCAGAACAAAAAACCCCAAATTTCCATTAAAAAAGGCGTAAGGTTTTTTTTTCTACATTGCATACACTTCTATTGCTCATTCATATGCCTAAGTTTCCATGCATTCCCATGACTAAAATACAAGGGTAATGGATCCACTTACCTAATTAACAATGGGGCCTCCTCCAACCTTTGCTCACAGCTCTCACCCGCCCAACAGTGGCTGCTCATAAAGTCACTCTTCCACTTGTGTCTTATAGAGAGGGGTAAGAATGAGGGGCGTGGGTGACAGAAGAGGCTTAAGTACTCTCATGTTTGGGGTGCTGGACAACTGTCACCAAGGGGCTCAAAAATCTGAACAAGTGGCACTCACATCAGCGTGCATCAAACAAGTGTCACCTCCAACTCATGCATGTCAAAGACACAACCGGCGTTGGCCCTCTACACAGCTAGTGCTGCTCATATCCAACCGGCGTTGGGCGCTTCCGTTTCACAGCCAGCGCTGCTCTTCCCAGCTGGCCTCCTTCTGATGCTAGACAACTCAATCAATGCTGGCCTCCTCAATCGGAGCTGGCCAACTCAACTGGCACTGGCCAACTCAACCTGCACTAGCCTCCTTCTGGTGCTGGACAACTCAACCGGTGCTGGCCAACTCAATAGACGCTGACCAACTCAACCAGCGCTGGCCTCCTTAGTCCGTCATGCATTCTAACTGCCCAGGAAAAGTTTTGGTCGTCACACTTTAAACAGCATAGTCATGGTCCAGTTGCATGACCTTAAACTGTAACAATGGTCTATGATGAACTTAAACTGCACTGCCATGGTCTAGATGCACGACCCTAAACTGCATGGTCCAAACTATACGACCTTAAACTGTAGCGAAGGTCTAGTTGTACGACTTTAAATTGCATGGTCCATGCTGCATGATTTTAAACTGCATAGCCACAGTCCAAGCTATATGACCTTAAACTATAGTCCACGTCCTGGCCGCATGACATTAAACTGCTTTGCCCAAGTCCAAGAGGCATGACCTTAAACACGCCCCCACACACGCACACATGCCCTTTACATGTGTCTTCACGTACACCTTCCCTAACCAACCCGTCAGTGTGCGCACACCACCTTCATCAACTCCTTAATAAATCCATCTTCCTTAATTACCATTCGCCATTCCCCAGTGAGTCTCACCTATGCTCACAAACAGCGAACCATCATATCATCTATAGTGGGTCACCACTTTCCACCTTCCATCCATACATCATCCATCTTTCACAGGCAGCCTCGTGCCATCTCCCCAAAGTGAGTCAAACCACCACCATATTCACTCCATAGCCTCCACAGATTGTCATCCATCTCCACCATGTTCCAGCTATATGACCTTAAACTATAGTGCACGTCTTGGCTGCAAGATATTAAAAGGTTTCGCACAGGTCCCGAAGGCATGACCCTAAACATGCCTTCACAAGAAAAACAAAAAAATAAAAAAAAAACAAAAAAAACCAAGAAAAAGAATAACGGGTATGGTGTATACCTGAACAAGGGAACTCTATGAGTAAAAATGATGGATGGCCATGGTCACGAAACCATGAGTAAGAGAGTTCCGTGAAAATAAAAACCCGGGCATCGTGAAAACCCGAAAGGGCACCATGAGTAAAAATAGAAGAATATGGGTGGAGATGACCGAAATGTCATGGGTAAAAGAGCCCCGAATAAAAAGAGGTTGATGAACACCATCTCTACGGTGCCACTTCCCAAGTCCAAGCAAAAAGACGCAAAGGGTGCTTTGACCAATAAGCAGGTTGATGCAACGCATGCCTCATGGGCGGCTTTAGCCGGCATTCAAAAGACATAATCCTTAGTGTCAGAATGCCTTAATATCAGGACCAAAAAATATGAGCTTCAGGAAGAATCTGACAGTCTGAGTTCGATCACGAAAGGACCCAAGAGTCAAAAGAATCGCCAAGATGAAGGGTCAGGTTCCCATGCTAAAGGACTGCATTTCGAAGAAGTCAACCTAAAAGAAGAAAGTCACAATGGAAAGCTAAAGGCGCCTCCAAAGGCTGATAACTGTCAAGCTAGGTCAACACTTGCCAAAGACTTTAGGGTGAAGCCTCACCAAGAGGCCGCCTCGCCAAAACCCTCCCTAGCCGACAGGCCCAAACTTTCGAGACAGGCCAACAAAAAAGCCTCTAACTGGACCCGACAGGATAGAGCCCACAGAGGTACCCTACACGCGCCCACCAAGGGCTCCTTGGCTATCTATCCAAAACATCGCCTCAAATGTGGACCACTATCAGAAGACACAAAAACCCTGACTGACTGGGAAGAAATCCCTTAAGCAAGGCACCCGACTGCCAAACAAGCTTGGATTCTAACCAACTAGGTCTACAAGCTTCTAAAAGCCCCCAGTTGTTGGAACCCAAGAAGAGCTCCTAACATGAATGATGAACATTCCATGAGATATCCCTCATCAGTAGCTCAAGTATCTTCTCTCCCGAAGTGTCCATGGATGGACCTATGAAAAATGCATCCAAACGTCTAAGAATCCTATTTACAGCATTGTGTGGATATGTCCTTAGCAGTCACGTGGTCTTGTGGCTAGAAGGAAAAGAGTAATAAAGCCAAAGAAAATTTTTCAAATGTTGTCCTTCTTGCTTCTCTAGAAGCACAACATTCGACAGAGCAAGCTGTTTGAACACATTTTTTGAGCACCTTGGGTCCCCGATGTGGAATAACAAAGAAGGCGGTCAATACAGCCTTGATATATAGTGGAATTCCTGACAGTCTTAGAATTTCCAAGTTTGGTCGTAATCCGACATGTCTAAGGCAGTGCAAGTAAAGAAACAGTTTCAGAAAAATCGGTCTCTAGCACCCTAAAACGGACCATGTAATTGAAAATATTTTTCGGTGTATTAAATGGTTGTGAAATCATCACTATTGGGTTTGACACAATCGAAAACCCCTATGGGTCAAGTTTTGACTTAATCGGGCGCTCCAGGACAAAGTTATGAGCAAAAGACTAAAAAAGGAGAGGCCGCACACTATTCCCCTGCGCCCTCCCTGCACCAATCTCCATTAAGGAGATTAGTTTTCACAATCATGAACAACAACTTTGAAGACTCATATCTCCCTCATTACATGTCGAATCATGCTCAAATTTTATGAGAGTGTTCGTCTCGTCAGGATGAGCGTTTTGATATGTGGCACGTCCCATAACGATGCCCGAGCAGGGAAAAAAGCTAGAGAGAATATGACAATTTGTTAACAATGTTGCACGAAAATCAGCAACAGCACGACCCACTCAAGCGGCCATATCATGACGCTTGCGTACCCAATCAATGTGAAACCAGTTGCATTGCGTTCGTAAGGTCCAGAGCTATGTCTGGTCTCAACCCCATGCATGATGAAAGACTAGATTTGGCATACGAATGCGTTAATATTGCTACAAAATTCAAGCTATCGAAATCTAAGTACTGGCCAAAAACCTAAGATGGCAAAATCTTCGTTTGGACACTAAATCGAGCTGTGTTTGTTGCAATGCAATCGTAACAGCATGCTTAGTGTAATTCAACAAATAAATCAAAGAAATACATCAAGAAACTAGCTCACTATCGATCTGAAGTTTTTAAGATTCGTACAAATTTCAAGTCACATGATCGTGGCCTAAAAATACGATCCGTGACTCGAAGTTGGTACCAAATTGATCGTCATGCCAAGCCCAATGAGAAAGTAATCATCTTTTGGTCAAACAGACATCGGAGCAACCCCGAATCGACCTAAGAAAATCGCACACATTCTATGGGTGCAGCAAAGACTGTTTCAAAATTTCATGTATTATTATGCAGAGGAAAAATTGTAATTTTGCACCCATTTTTACATTTTATTTTAATTCGAATAATTATAATTATCATCAATTAGGTTAGACTTTGGGCATCCACCCATGTTTTGGGCCCAACTCTATAAATATCATGTTATACCTCATTATAAAGGACTTTCAATTGATGAATGAAGATTTAGAGTTTGAGCATTAAGATTGTGGGCACGTCCAAGACAGAGTGAGAGGAGAGAGAAGAAAAGCTTAGTACCCCTCGGTGAAGGTAACTTCTCTCTCTTCCTCTCTTCTATCTTCTTCTTTCTTTCTCTTTCTTTCTCTTTCTCTCTCCTCCTCTATTCTCTCCCTTATTCTTTCTTTCTCTTTCTCTCTTCTCCTCTCTTCTCTCCTCTCGCTTCTCCTTTCTTCTCTTTCTCTCTCATCCTCTCTTCTCTCTCTACTTTATTCTTTCTCTTTCTCTCTCCTCTTCTCTCTATCTCTCTCATCTTTATCTTCTCTCTATCTCTCTCTCCTTTACCTCAAACATGCACGACAGTAACCATCATCATGCATGTCTCTCTTTCTCTCCTTCTCTCTCTTCTTCTATCTTTATCTCTCCTTTTTTCCTCTCTCTTCTCTTTCAACACGTAAGGTAGTAGGCTTCCACAGTGTGTGTCCTTTCCCTTCTTTCCTCTCCTCGCTCTGCTCTTTCCTCTCTCATCCCCTCTACTTTCCTTCTTTTCTCTCTCCTCTCTTTTCTAATCTCTCTCCATATTTTCTTTCACTCTCTGTTCTTTTCTTTCTCTCTCCTCCCAAGTCATGGCATGATGTCCTCTTTCTCTTAAAACATGCATAGTGAGCCAAGCCTGATCCCACGTGGCGGGTCGGACTTCTATCCCAGTTCCTCTTTCCCCATGTTGTGCACTACGATGCTCATTGCCATGCAGACATTTCTCCCCCTATTCTCTAACAAGGACATCGAACCGAGCCCTTTCCCATGTGGCGAGCCGGGTTGTGTTTGAGTTGGTGATGCCTATCGTCGTGCATGTCTTTTCTTTTCTCTCTTCTACCTCTTTGCTCTTGTCATAGACAGTGGAGGCGGAACCTATCACTGCCCATGTTCACTCTCGTTCTCTCTCTCTTGTCATGAATGGCAGAACATATCGTCGTCCATGTTCACTCTTGTTCTTTTTGTCATGTCATGAACGGCAGAACCTATCACCGTCCATGTTCTTTCTTAGTTCCTCTCTCTGGTCACGGAGGGCGGAACCCATCGTCATCCATGTTCTCTGTTACCCACTTGCTCCTATCATGGACAGCGAAACCCTATCATCGTCCATGTTCTCTGTTTCTCTCCCTCTTTTATCATGAACGGTGAGGCCTACCATTGTTCATGTTCTCCCATGCTTTTCCCTTTTCTCTCTCCTCTGTCATGAATGACAAAACCCTATCACTGTTCTTGTTCTCTCTTTCTCTCCCTCTTTTGTCATGAATGGTGGGGCCTAGCACCTTCCATGTTCTTTCATCCTTTTCCCCTTTCTCTCTCCTCTATCATAGATGATGGAACCCTATCACCATCCATGTTTCTTTCCCCTTTCTCTCTCCTTTATCATGGACGATGGAACGTCGTCACCATCCATGTTTCTTTTCCTTATCTCTCTTTTCTCTCTCTTCTTCTTTCTCTCTTCGTTCTTTCTCTGTTCTTTTTCTCTCTCTTCTTCTTTCTCTCCCTTCTTTCTTCTCTCTTCTCTCTTTTCTTTCTCTCTTCTTCTCTCTCTCTTCTTTGTCTCTCTTCTTCATGCTCTCTTCTTTCTTCTCTCTTCTCTCTTCTCTCTTCTCTCTTCTCTCTTCTCTCTTCTCTCTTCTCTCTTCTCTCTTCTCTCTTCTCTCTTCTCTCTTCTTTCTCTCTCTTTTCCCTCTCTTCTTTCTCTCTCTTCTTCTTTCTCTCTTCTCTCTCTTCTTTCATCTCTCTCTTCTTCCTTCTTCTTTATCTCTCTTCCTTCTCTCTCTTTTTTCTTCTCTCTCACTTCTCTTCTTTCTCACTTCACTTCTTTTCTTCTCTTCTTCTTTCCTCTCTCTTCTCTCTTTTCTTCTCGTATCTTCCTTTCTTCTTCTTCTCTCTCCTCCTCTCTTCTATTCCCTTCTTTTCATCTTCTTCTCTCTTCTCCTTTCTTCTACCCTCTCTTTCTTCTCTCTATTCTTTCTTCTCTCTCCTTTCTCTTCTTTCTCACTTCTCTCATTTTCTTCTCTTCTTCTTTCCTTTCTCTTCTCTCCTTTCTTCTCTTCTCTTCTTTTCTTCTTCTTCTTCTCTCTCCTCCCTCTTCTATTCCCTTGTTCTCATCTTCTTCTCTCTTCTCCTTTCTTCTACTCTCTTCTTCTTTTTCTTCTCTCTTTTCCTCTCTTCTATTCCCTTCTTCTCTTCTTCTTCTCTCTCTTATGTCTTCTCTCTTAATCTCTCTTTTTTTTCTCTCTCTTCTCTTCTCTTCTTCTTTTCCTCTTCTTTCTCTTTCCTGCTTCTCTCTTATCTCTCCTTCCTTTCTCTTCTCTTTTCTTCTCCTTCTCTCTTTTTTATTCTCTCTTCTCCCTCTCTTTATTCTCTCTCTTTTTTCTTCTTCCTCTCTCGTTTGACCAAGGAAAAGGTTAAGTCTAGCACTGTTATGATAGTCTCGACGTCGAGCAGTATTGTCGTTGTGCCGGTTTTAGTTATCGTGACCGTCTTGTTGCCAAGACAGACTCGCCATCGCGTCAAGCTAGTTGGTGGTGGTCTTATCGTCGAGTAGTATTACCGTCGTGCTAGTCTGAGTTACAGTGCCCGTCTTGCTACCACGCCAGGTCAATCACCGTACCAGTCTAGCCACTGTGTCAGACTAGCCACCCAGTCAAATGTCTCTTTCTCCTCTTCTCTTTTCTCTATTCTATGTCTTTTTTCTTCCATCATCACCCCAATCTTCATCTCATCATTCCTTTCTCTTCTTCCTTGAATGTGCACGCTTGTGTGCATTTGCCTAAATGCAAGGTGGGGTCCCTAGACCCACTTGTCTTATAAATTAATCATGTGTGTGTGATCGTAGAAACAAGAGAGTATGATTAGGTGCCTCGATCTTGCCCTCCAAATTTGGATGATCGAGCGACACACGTCTCGAGTTTCGAGGGAACCCAAGACTTTGACATCGCCCTCTGAGGAACCTCACTCAAGAGCGAGGGCAGGTCGACCAACCGATGAGGGAGGAATTTAAGGTGGGCATCATCTTAGATAACAAAGAAAGCCCCCCAATCGTAGAACAGGTTCAAAATCACCTCCCTTGGCTTGCATTATCTTGTTTCAACAATCACACACACAGTTAATTTTACAAGACAAGTGGGCCGAAAGAGACCCCACCTTGTCTTTGAGCGAATGTACACGGACGTGCACATCTAAAAGAAAAAAAGGGTAAGAGGGTAAGTAAAAGAAGAAAAAAGAGGTAGATCGGAGGAATTTTGACTAGGTGGCGAGACTAACACAGCAGTTAGATCAGCAAGTGATTGTCTTGTCGTGATAGTAAGACGGACGCGGTAACTAGACCAGCACAACAGAAATACTACTAGATGTCAGAACGATCATTGGCCAGCCTGGCACTATGGCTAGCCTATTGTGGCAGTAAGGTGGGTACGGTAACTAAGACCGGCTCAGCGACAATACTACTAGATGATAAGACTACCATAGCAATGTTTGTCTCAACCTCTCTTAGTCAAATGAGAGAGAGAGAAGAAAGAAGAGAGAGAAAGAGAAACATGAACAGTACTACCGATGTTGTGTATGTAAGAAGAAGATGGGATGAGCAATGAGGGAGAATGGAAAAAAGTAAAGAGGAAAGAATGAAGAATAAAGAGAGAGAAGAGAGCAAGGGAACATGGGCGACAATGAGAGAAAAGATAGGAAATAACATGGACGGCAATGAGCTCCCACCATCCATGATAGAAGGGTAAGAAAAGAGAAGACAAGGGTGGCAATGAGCCTCCACCACCCATGACAGAGGAACAAGAAGAGAGAGAAAATATGGATGGAGATGAGCTTCTACCGTCCATGATAAAGGAATAAAAGAAGAGAGAGAAGACATGGATGGTGATAAGCTTTTACCGTCCATGACAGAAGATTAAGAGGAGAGAGAAAATATGGGCGACGATGTGCATTCATCGTCCATGATAGAAGATTAAGAGGAGGGAGAAAACATGAGTGACGATGTTCTTCCGCCATCCATGACAAAAGATTAAGAGGAGAGAGAAAACATGGGCAGCAATGTGCTTCTATCGTCCATGATAGAAGATTAAGAGGACAGAGAAAACTTGGGCGGTGATGTGCTTTCACCGTCCATGATAGAAGATTAAGAGGAGAGAGAACATGGGTGACGATGTGCTTTCATCATCCATGACAGAAGACTAAGAGGAGAGAGAAAATATAGGCAACGATGTGCTTCCACCGTTCATGACAGTGAATAAGGAAAAGAGAGAGAACATGGACGGCGATGTACTTTTGACATTCATGATAGAAGGGAAGACAATGAGACTTTGACAGATTCTCGGCCCACCACTCCGGTTAAGGCCCGACTCACTATTCATGTCCCTGAAGCAAGAAGACATTATGCTAGGCAATAGATTTCACCATGCATGAACAGAGAGGAAGGCGAGAGAACAGAGAGAATAAGAAAGAGAAGAGATAGAAAGGAAAGATAAAGAAAAAGAAGGAAAGTGGATAAAGAAGATCAGAGAGGAAATAAGAACGAAAGATGGACGAGAGGAGAGAAAAAGGGAGAGATGAGAGGAGGAGAGAGATGATAAGAAAAGAGAGAAAATTACCCTCACCAAAGGGTATCGGATATTTTTCTCTCTCCTCTCTCTCTCTCTCTAGGATGTGCTCACGATTTGAACGTGAAAACTCTCAAATTTTATTGAGTATTGAATAATCAAGGGTCCTTTAACAATTGTGTTTAGCATGTACTTATATAATTGGAACCAAACATTGGTGGATGCCCAAAAATTACCTAAAGTGATGATAATTACAATTTAATTAAATTAAAAAAAAATTTGAAATAAGGTGCAAAATGATTGTTTTGCCCCTGCCCAACAATGTGTGAAATTTTGAAACAATCCCTGCTGCTACTCTAGAACTTGCGTGATCTTTCGTGGATGATCCGAGGTTGTTCTAGTGCCCGTTTGATCAAAAGATGATTGTTTTCTTATAGGTTTTGATACCAACTTTGAGCCATGGATCATGTTTTTAGGCCACGATCACGAGACTCGAAATTTGGATGAATCTTGAAATCTTCAGATCGATAGTGTGCTTGTTTCTTGATGTTTTTCTTTGGTTTCTTCACTGAATCACACTAAGCATGTCGTTATGATCACGAGGCAACAACCGCAGCTCGATTCCTTGTCTGGATGAAGGCTTTGTCGACTTGGGTTTTTTACCAGAATTTGAAAATCCGGCAGCTGGACTTTACAACAGCTTTGATGCCTCTGTGTATGAAATCCAACTGTTCATCATACGCGGGGTTTGGACCAGAGAAAGCCTTGAACCTTACACACATAATGCAATTGGTTTCACGTCGATAGGGTAAGCGATCGTCGTGGTTTGGCTGCTCGAGCGAGGTGTGCTGCTGCTGAATTTTCTACAACTATCTTTATGAATCATCAACTTCTCTCTAGTTTTTCTCCCTGCTTGGGGTCGTCACGGATCGTGCCACATATCAAAATGCTCGTCTTGATGAGACGAACATGCTCACCAAACTTGAGATCAATCTAACTTAGAACGAGTGAGATATGGGTCTTTAAAGTTGCCACTCAGGACTGTGCACACCAGCCTCCTTTAATGGATATTGGTGCACGGAGGTTGTACAAGAATAGTGTGCGGCCTACCTCTTTTTAATGTTTCACCCATAACTTTATCCTGAAACGTCCGATTAAGCCAAAACTTTACCCATAAGGGTTTCCGACCGTGCCGAATGCGATAGTGGTTGTCCCATAACTATTTGATGTACCAAAAATATAGTTTTAATTATCGACGCTGTTTTAGGGTGCTAGCGACTGATTTTTTCAAAATTACTTCTTTGTAGGCACTGCCTTAGACATGTCGAATTGCGACGAAACTTAACAGGTGGCCTTTTGGAGTGCTTAAGAAGATTCTGACCCGTTCTAGGGCAATTCTGAGACTATCAAGAATTTCACTATATGTCGAGGCTTTATTGATCGGCTTCCTCTTTATTTTGCATCAGAGACGAAGGTGATGAAAAATGTCTTCAAATAGCTTGCCCCACCAAATGTTGTGCTTTGAGAGAAGCGAGAAGGACAACAATCAAAAAATTTCCTTCGACTTTATCACTTTTTTCTTCCTAACCATAGGACCACATGAGCACCAAGGGGATCAGGCAATGCTACAACTAGGATGCTCGGATGTTTTGATGCAATGTAAAGGTCCATCCATGGAGACTTTAGGGGGAGAAGAGACTTTTTTATGGATTCTGTCAAAGTCCTCACCCTCAAAGGACTGATTGTGATTCTGACAACTAACGATTTTGTACAGACCTTGTTAGTCAGAATCAGGCTCGTCTGACAGTCGAGTGTCATGCTTTAGGGAACTGTTCCCATTTAGCCTGGGTTTCTTTGTTTTTGGATTGATATCCAAAGAGCCTTTGGTTAGTGTTGTTTGCTGCTACACCAGGTTTGCTTTTGAAAAGCAGGGTTCCTCTATGGTCCCTCTCTTGTCGGGTCCAATCGAGGGCCTTTTGTTGGCCTGTCCTAAAAGTCTGGGCCTGTCGACTAAGGAGGGATTTTGGCAAGGCGGCCTCATAGCCAAGCATCACCCTTAAGTCTTTGGCAGGTTCCGCCCTGGCTTTGTCAGTTTCTTGCCTTCGTGGGCGTCTTTAGCATTTTGGAGTGTGTTGTGACCTCATGGGAGTGGTGCTCTTCCTCATGAGGCTTGTGTTGCCTTTTTGGTGAGTTTTCTATTCTTGGAGTCCTTTTTGTGAAGGGATTCAGGTTGTCCGAATCTTTTCCTTGAAGCTCATATTTTTTGGTCCTGGTATTGTGACACCTCAGATTTTTCTCTTTGAGTGTGGGCTGAAACCTCCTGTTAAGGAGGACGCTGCATCAACCTATTTATTGGTCCGAGCATCCTTTGCGGATTTTCAATTGAACTTGAGAAGCAGTGCCGTGGAGACGGTTTTCACCAACTTCCTTTTATGTGGGGTTCTTTTACCCATGACCTTTTGGTCACGACGCCCTTTTTGGTTTTCCCCGTGCCCAGGTTTTTATTTTCACAGAACTCTTTTACTCATGGTTTCTTGACCATGCCTGTCCATCATTTTTATTCATGGAGTTCCTTTCTCCAGGTACACACCATGCCAGTTATTGTTTTTTCTTTTTTTTTTGTGAAGGCGTGTTTAAAGTCATGCCTTCAGGACCTGTGCGAAGCCTTTTAACATCATGCGGCCAGGACATGCACTATAATTTAAGATCATATAGCTTGACCATGATGGAGATGGATGGCAATCTATAGAGGCCACAGAGTGAGTATGGTGGTGATTTGACTCACTTTGGGGAGATGGCACAAGGCTACTTGTGAAAGATGGATGATGTATGTGTGGAAGATGAAAAGTGGTGACCCACTGGCTTACGACGAGTATGGAATGCGGGATGGTTCATCATTTATGTGAGCATGGGTGAGACTCACTGGGGAATGATGAATGGTAATGAAGGTGGTGTGCGCATAAACGGGTCGGTTGGGGAAAGCGTGCATTAAGATGCATGTAAAGGGCATGTGCATGTATTGTGGGGGCAAGTTTTAGGTCATGCCTCCTGGACCTGTGCAAAGTAGTTTAATGTCAAGCGGCAGGACGTGCACTATGGTTTAAGGTCATATAGTTTGGACCATGATTATGCAGTTTAGAGTCATGCAACTAGGACCATGCAGTTTAAGGTCATGCAATTAGACCTCCGCTACAGTTTAAAGGTCATATAGTTTGGACCATAGTGCTAAGCCTTTTAATATCATGTAGCTAAGACGTAGATTATGGTTTAAGGTCATATAGTTTGGATCGTGGCTATGCAGTTTAACGCCATGCAGTTAGGACCATATAGTTTAAGGTCGTGCAACTAGCTCTCTGCAACAGTTTAAAGGTCATATAGTTTGGACCATGGAGTTTAAGGTCGTGTGTCTAGACCAAGGGTTTGCAGTTTAAGGTCATGCAGCTCAGACCATGGCTGTGCAGTTTATGGTCATGCAGTTCAGACCACCATGTGGGTCGCCATGTAGGTGAAGCTCCATGGGAAATAGGTCTGTGGATAGTAATTTGACTCCCTGGGGCTAAAATGATAGGAAGGGGTTTTTAGATGGGGAGCAAACTTCATTGGGGATTAGGGGACAAGTATGACTTCCCTAATGGTGAAAGATGGAACTCCTTGGGGGAATAGGCTCATGAAAGGTAACCCAACTCCTGGGGGTAGGATAGCTTGGTGTGAGACTGACCCACAAGGGATTAAAGGGAAGAACGACCCTAACTCCATTGGGGATCAATGGGCTGCAGTACAGGTGTAATTCCTATTGAGGATGAGGGAAGTGGCCTGCTCCTAACTACATTGGGGATGACCAGTCATGGCCTGAGTGGAACGACTGGATGTAACTCCACTGAGGATAGTGGCAATGGCGTGCTCATAACTCCACTAGGGATAGTGGCAATGGCATGCTCATAACTCCACATGCACAATGGTGAGACATGCACAGTGGTGACCAAGGTCTAGCACACGCGGTGCTAGAACATGTGTGGCGCTAGAATGAAGAAGGTAACACACACAGCAGAAGGTTTGAGAAGTAGAAGTGTTGACACATATATGGTGTTTAGCACAGGCAAAGGCAACACAAACGGCGCTAGCGTGCCCTGTGGCAACACACGTGGCAATAAACTTGAGAACACAACCGGCACTAGGTACATTATGAACACAACTGGTGCTAGGCATGTTGAGAACACGGCCGGTGCTGGGTACATTAAGAACATAGTCGGTGCTGGGTATGTTGAGAACACAGCCGGCACTGGGAACATTAAGCGCTAGGTACGGGTTAGTGTTCGGGCCTTGGGCCCAAGCCCGACCAGGTCTTAGTCCCTATTTGGAAAAGGGGCAGAAGTTGCAACAGAGGGCTGCCTGGGAACTTTCGCCTTGTTTCTGGTGGTTTTCCGACAACGTGCCAGAAGGGGAAAGGCTTTACAGTGGTTTCTCGAGAGTTTCAATGAAAGAGGGGACTTTTCGGTGGGGAACCGAGAGGTCGCAGGGTTAACGGAGGGTCATCAGGAGACGAAGGGTCGCTGCAAGAAGATGAGGGGTCTTGGGATACGATCAGTCACCTGGGGATGAAGGGTCACTGAGAGGTGAAGGGTCGTCGAGAGGTGAACAGTGGTGCTAGCCATGAGGGGTCGTTGGGAATTTAATCCATTGAAGGAAGATGAGGGGTCTTGGGAAGGTGCACAGTCACCAGGGAAAGTACGAGTCTTAGGCAACCGAAAGGTCAAGGGAGCCGAATACGCATGGGGAAACGAAGGGTCACCAGGAGGTGAACAATCGTTGTGGCGAGGGGCTTTGAAAACACAGTCAGCACTAGCCTTAGGATACACAATAGGTGCTGAGCCTCAGAAACATAGTCGGCGCTAGCTTTTAGGATACGCAACTTGTGCTGGGTCTCAAAAACATAGCCAGTGCTAGCTTTAGGATATGCAGCCGGCGCTGGGCCTCTGAAACATAACTGGCACTAATCTCATGCGGCGTTAGTGCCTTGGTCGCACATGGCTAGGGGCATGAGGCGTCGGGAGTTAGTCATGCGGGCTATTGCTTGCTCAACCCTTTGATGAACGGCGGTGAATCGTGTTCTGCTGTGATCGTGCTTGTCGATGACTGAGGTTGGCAAAGGGCGGTGACCAATGGTGAGGCATGTCTTGTGACACCTGTTGGAAGCCAAGTCCTCCAGCACAACAGTGAAGTCCATGTTGTTCTATGAAAGGGCACTCACTGTGAACAGGGTATGCTCTCCATCATAGGTCAGTTCCTTGCTACAGAAGTCTGCTTTGTATGTTTGATATACTCGTCAGATGAATTGAAGCTGACTCATAAATGGTTGGCTTCTTCTTTTGACCTGTAACTGTCCTCTTTGAAAACATGCGGCAGATGAATTGAAGCTCACTGACAAGTGGTTTTGCTTCTTCTTCATGATGAGGGTGTCTCTTTTTGGCCTGTAACCATCCTCTTATCCGTAAATGCAAGAGAGACGCTGGGGGTTAACCATCTTCTTTTCCTCGGATGTAAGAGCAACGTTTGGGATCAACTGTCTTCTTTTCCTTGGATGAAAGTGCGACATTCTACCGTAGCTTATTTTCTTTTACGAGTGGCAATACTGCATAATGAATTTGTAACCTCCCTAAGAATTGGCTTTTTGGCTTGTATCTCATTTTTATGTAATAAAAGAGTTAAACCTTGTTTGAACTATCTTGCTTGACATATTTGTTATTACGCATTGAGTTTGCATCATGGGTAGTATTTCTTTAGGTATCACTCATTGATAGGAGGCATTGCCTCCTCTCCATCAGGATGTGCAAGTATGTAAGCTCCATTTGGCGAGACCTTTTTTATTATAAAGGGACCCTCCCACTTGGGTTCAAACTTTCCTTTACGTCGCCCATGCATAACAATCGCCCTCTTAACGACTAGAACCAAATCCCCACGAGCGAATGAGCTGACTTTGACTGACGTGTCAAAGGCCCTCTTCATTCTTCCTTGGTTGAGTTCAAGGTTCTGCTGAGCCTCCAACCTCTTTTCATCGAGTGCATCCAATTCTTGATACCGAAGTTTGACTCTCTCATCTTCGGTTAGTCCTTGATGTACAGCGACTCATAGCGAAGGGATTTGGATTTCAAGAGGTAAAAATGCTAGACCAGGGAGTAAGGAGTGGAATCGGTGGCATTTCGTGTGGTAGTGCGATAGGCCCACAAGGCTTCATGAAGCTTCTCATGCCAATTCTTCTTCATCTTCGATATCGATTTCCTTAAAAACATTACACAGGGTCAACTAATCCGTTGGCTCGAGGGTGGTACATAGTCGAGTACTTCCACTCGAAACTAAACTGGTTAACCAAGCGATCAATGTGGTTACTTCTGAACTGAGGGTCATTATCAGATATAATTCAGCCAGGTACTTCAAACCGGAATATGATATGATGCCGAATGAAATTTGCCACTGTGTCCCAAGGACTTGGTTAAGGGAGACCACTTTAGCCCACTTGGAGAAGTAATATGTTGCAACTAAAATAAAGACATGACCCATTGTTGAAGGAGGGTCAATAGGCCCTATGATGTCCATATCCCATTGTGAGAAGGCCCATGATGCCACTCTAGGGTGTAAGGGTTCTGGAGGCTGATGAACAAGGCTCGAGTGTATTCGACACACTTGGTACTTCTTAGCATGGTTTAAGAAATCAGCAATCATCGAAGGTCAATAGTACCCCAATCTATGTATCCGTTTATAGATCTTAGGGCTAGACTGTTGCAATCCACAGATGCCCAAGTGTACTTCTTCGAGGACCTTATTTGCTTCTTGCGCATCCACACATCTAAGAAGATTATCGTCAAATGATCATCTGAAGAGAGCATCTCCTTCAAGGAGTGGTAAACATTCAACGTACACTATTACGCTCCGCACGATCCTCCAGGAGTCTACCATATCCTAGAAAATTAGTGATGGGCTCTCTCCAATCTTCTACCTGCTTGACTTCTGTGCATATTGGGTCGAAGAACTTCAGTTCTTGGTTTTGAACTTTAGCTCCTTGACTCCGTACCATTTCATGTTTAGTCTTAATAACTTGTTTGGCTGATAGAAGTGCCCCGAATGGATAAGGTGGGCACTTGGGGAAGATATTTCTCTCGTCATCCACGTTTACCCCATTTCTTAGTTCAACATGTCTCCAATCTGCCACCCAGACATGCATGGGTCCTTATGAGGATAATTGAATTGTAGCTCAGAGTATTACAAGTGCATCGGCCTGCGAGTTTAGCCTCTTGAGGATGTGGCTCAAGGATACATCCTCAAGTTGGGCCATATAAGATTTTGCAGTATCGTGATAGGGCTTGAGAGTGTCCTTTCTTACATCATAGATTTCTTTAACCTGGTGAATGACCAACTTATAGTCGCCATAGATCTTGAGCTGCTCCAAGTCTAGGTCGAAGGCTATCTCCAATCCATTTATAAGGGCATGATATTCTGCCTCATTATGGGAACTGGCTTCGGTGAGAGAGAATGAAAGAGGTAATACTCCTCCTTTTAGAGTCATGAATACCACTCCGGCACCTCCTCGATCAAATTGAAAGGCCCTGTCAAAATACATCTCCCACGCTTGAGCAAGTTCGGCACAGAATAATTCTTCATCGGGGAGGTCACTTGATAATGGAGATTCTGTCGATGCATGATGTGTTGCAAGAAAATCAGCCAAAGCTTGGCCCTTGATGGCCTTTTGCGAGACATACGTGATGTCGAATTACATTAGCAATAATGCCCACTTAGCAAGACATCTTGACAAGCATGGATGTGTCATGAGGAACTTTACTAGATCTGCCTTAGATATAAGTTTTACTTAATGACCAATCAAGTAGGGGCAGAGTTTTTGTACTACAAAGATCAAGGCCAAGCACATCTTCTCTATAGGGGGATAATTCTTTTCAGCCCCTTGCATTCTGCAGTTGAGATAGTATAGTGCGGTCTCTTTTCCTTCGTCATTGTTCTGTGCCAATAATGCCCCAAGTGAGTCATCGAGATTAATCACGTACAGGATGAGAGGTCTTCCAAGTACCGGTGCTTGATGTCATCGAGGGTTGCTTGACATGCTTCATCCCAGATGAATGGGGCATCATCTTTCTTTAATCGGTGCGCAAAGGGTTTACAGCGACCTGAGAGGTTTGAGATGAACCTGCAGATATACGTCAGCTGCCCTTGAAGAGAGCGCAGCTCTCATATTGTAGTTGACAACGGCATTTCTTGGATTGCCTTGATCTTGACTGGCTCAACTTCAAGCCCTTGGTGTCTAACGATGAACCGCAAGAACTTTCCTAAACCCACTCCAAAAGCGCATTTCAGCGGGTTCATTTTAAGATGATGAAGGTGTAACCACTCGAACACCTTTTCGAGGTCTCTCGTATGAGTGTCTTTCTCTTCAGATTTTACCACCAAGTCATCTACATAACATTCGACCTCCTTGTGCATCGTATCCTTAAAAATTGTTGGCATCGCCCTTTTATATGTGGCACTAGCATTCTTCAATCCAAAAGGCATCATTGTGTAGCAAAAGACCCCTTTTGGAATCAAGAACGTGGTGGCTTCCTCATCTTTTGGTGCCATCTGTATCTAATTATACCCAGAGCATCCATCCATGAAAGAGAAGATTTGGTAGTGAGCTGTAGAATCAATGAGCATCTAAGTGAACGGCAACGGGAAGTGATCCTTGGGACATGTTGTATTCAGGTTACGAAAGTCAATGCAAACCCTAATTTGGTCGTTCTTCTTCTTGACTTAGGCAACATTTTCTAGCCATTTTGGGTACTTGACTTTACGAATGAAGCTTGCTTGCTGGGTTTGTTCACCTCGGCATCTATCGGCATTTCGAGATCAGGCCTGAACCTTCTTGATTTCTGCTTGACAGGTTTGACGGTTGGAACGATGCCAAGACAGTGGACTGTAACTTGAGGATCTACACCAGGAATCTCATGATAATACCAAGCAAAGACGTCTCAGTTTGCTCACAAGAAGGCAGTAAAGTTCTCCTTCTCTTCTGATGACATATTTGTTGAGATGAAAGTGGGCCTGTGGTCGACCTCGTCTCCTAGATTTATCTCCTCGAGCTCATCCGATGTGGCTTCACTGCCTTCATCCCATTCTTCTGGGGCTTCTAGCAACTCTTCATCAGTGGTCTCAGATGTCTTCTCATTAACCTCAAGTGCAGAGACCCATGATCTTGACATCGCCGCCTCTAATAGAGCTCTAGGTCATGATTTCTACATCTTTCTTGAACTGAGGCACAAAAGGATTGGCTTCGAATATGGACATCGTATCCAGCTGTGGGAGTTTAATTTGAGTGTTACAAGGAACTTGAGATTCGACGATTGTGGGACAAGAAACGCCCTCATATGAATCACACGGTCCTTGCACGGGTGTTTGCAATGTTTGTCCCGTGCTGACTGATACTTCATAGACTTGTACCATGTGGCAAGCTTCTTGAGAATTGAAGCTCTACTCAAACTCAGGCTCAGAGGGGCATCACGATTTCTTTGATTTTTACTTCTTGCATTTCTTTGAAGAAGATGGCTAAGGAGTCAGCAACTGTTAAGAATGCTGCCTGAGCTAGCATCTTTTTCAACCTCCTCAGTTGCGTCATGCTTATATTGGTTCCTTCAAATTCTCTATCAAGGGTGCCAAGTCTGGAAACTTCAAGGTTGTACTTGCAGGAGACATAAAAGAGGAAGGATGAGAAGCAAAAGAAGAATAGGAAGGAGAAGGTTAGTAAGTGAGCGACTTTTAAGGTCGTTCCCCTCATCAAACCGATCTGGGCAACATTTTGCGTCATCACCAGAATTGGACGTGTGCAGGGAGTCTTTTAGGTCTTTCCCCTACTTATACCGTTGGGGAGTGCTTTTAACGTCGTCACCCTCATTGCACATACTCCGAGTAGAGGATGTCTTGAGTACATCCTCTTGATGGGTTGAGGAAGTGACGAAGATCGTGCCAGGGATGAAGTCCTACAAGGTTGGTAATGGGGTAAGAGGCTTGAGAAGTTCTTGCTCAATTGGCGATTGAGCAGTCTTGTTTCTCCGGTGAGCATCCCTTGGTGCTCGTCTTCTCCTGGTTTTCATTGGCAACAGTTGATCTGTTTCACTAGGTTTGTGAACTACCCTAGCTTGATGAACTGTTTCTCACCTTAAGGACTTGAGTCTGCTCCGCCCATGATGGACTATCCAGGATCTGAGTCATCTTCACTCAGGACTTGTGTCAGGAGGTCCCCTTATACTGGTGGAGCAGTGGTTTGGGAATCACTTTTTGGAACATTGTAAGACTCAAGGCATCCCTGTATTTTCTTCGAAATTATATTATGGAAACTAGAGCATTCGCTTAGGTCATTGCCCCATATGTGATGGTACAGGCACCAATGGTTCTTAGTTCCCTGAGCGAAGCGTCAACGCTGCCTTGCTAGTTTTGGTGTGATGAGGTCTTCTTGAACCATCATAACAAACAAGGCGCAAAGGAGGTCAGGCGCTTCGTCTTCCACTTGGACTGTTACTATGAGGGACGTTGTTGCCATCCCAAATTCCTTCTTTAGCTCTTCAAGCTTTATCGGCCCTTCTGAATTAGGGCCTCGCTAATGCCTTTCAACGTGTAGCAGTCCTCTGTGGGGTGGTTGATCTCTCGATGGTAAGAATAGTAATTTTCCTTGGTATCAAGTACAGCTTGATCAGGGAACTTGGTTTCTTGGAGCTCAATCATGTTTTGTTCCAACAATAATTGGAATAGTGCAGGGACCCATTCCTTCTCAAAGGGGTAGACTTTATTCATATGCATGGTCCAATAATCATCCCGATTAAGGTTCTAAGGTAGGGGTACCCGGTTGTATGACTATTGTTGCTAGCTTGTTTGAGACGCTTTCACTGTGTTTACCCCTTTTGAGAGATCCAAAGTTTGGGAGGGAGCTTTCTTTGGATTACTTATAGTGACGGCCAAGCCGATTACTCCTTTTGGTTGGTTGCCTCGGGTATTAGTCCGAGACCTACCATTGCCTTAATTGTTTCTTGAGCTTGCAGACTGTTGTCGTGACCCGCCATGGTGACGTGATAGACTTTCTATGCGGGCCGACTTGGAGATTAGCTCTAACATGGAAGTCAGATTGGAGGCCTCAACATGTAGAGAAATCTCAGGTCTCATGTTTTGCACACAGGTTTTAACCGCTTCCTTCTCAGGCATGGGATTGGGATGGCAAGTGGCCAAACTTCTCCACCATGATATGCATTGATCCACAACCTCATCAGGATCTTTGGTCAAGGTGAGAAGCTCAATGGTTTGAACCTCTCTCTCGACCTCCTAGAAATGCTGATGGAACAGTTTCTCCATTTTCACCCAAGTATGTACTGAGTTTTGGGGAAGCCGAGCATACCACTTGAAAGTCGAGCCATCAAGGGTTTCAACAAACTGACGGAGAACGAGTCTACCATCAGCCACCGTCTCTCGACATGCTGCATGGAAGTGGGCGATATGCTGGTTCGGGGAGGTGGCTCCATTGAGTAGGGGAAACTTCCCTTTCTTGTAATATGAGGGAAACGGCACCTGGTCAATGTATGAAGGGTACGGCTTTTGATAAGGCGTTGCGCCCTGTATTCCCTAGATTTGTTTGTTCTTTAAGATATGGGTCCCCATAGAATCAATGTTTGCCTGTGAGACGGCGTGAGGGACAGAATTGTCCTGTGAGGTAGAGGGAAGGGGTTGCCTTGGAGGTGCATCATCTGAGTGATGGGAATCGACCTCATGATTAGCTGATTCCGTGCGGCATCTATGCGATCAATCTTCTCCATCATTGCGTGCACCATGTCTTCAAACTTATTCATACGCTCTTCCTGAGAGTCGCTAGGCTCATTGATAACCATTATGCTGACTATTTCTCCAGGGTGGTCAGCGTTAGCTGTAGTTGAGGGCTTCCGAGCTTGACGGGGTCGCACGTAACAAATCAGTCAGCAAGGGGTCAGCATGTCCCAACTACACTCGAGTCTTGTATGCCGATAGTGTGAGGATCGGTTCTCGATAGTTTTGGGACTGTGGCTGCTGAGTGGTTGGGTCATCTTCTTCAACACTAACCACAGTGCAAGGTTAATGGATTTATTCTTCAGGCTCTATCATCTGAAGAGGGTAGAAGGGGTTTAGATGAAGAGGGTCATCAGAGCTGGTTGCCTCGACCATCTTGATTGCTTCCCTAGTAAAAATTTACAGACCCCTATCGTATTTGGCTTTGAGGTTTTGATGGACCTCATGCCAGAACTGCAATCGAGATTGAGGCTGGTCGGCGCTTCTCGCGCAACAAAGAGTTGTTTCCATTAGGTGAAGCAACGAGTGTGGGCCAAGAACTACGGTCATCCTGGTCCGAGGAGGATGAAGGACTTGATCTCCCATCAGGTCTTTGCCTCGAGCTCTCTTATGGGTTCCAGAGACATGATCGAGATGATGGGGTTGGTTCAAAATGGTACTCTTGGGGAAGGTCTTCGAGTACTAAGGCTGAAGGTGCTTGCCCAAAGGAGGAGGGGTAGGCAAGAGAAGGGTTGACTCATGATGGTGCGTGAGTCGGGAGCAAGGGGCAGTCTGTGACTGCGACGCATGTGCGCCCCTTGAATAAGAATCACGGGTGACTTAGGGGTCAACCCGGGCTCGAGCAAGTGGTTTGGCCTTAGGGGCTCGAGAACAGCGAGCAAGTGTTTGTAAGACAACAGGTGGAAGCCTACCCCTTACAGGGTGCGCTAGTGTGTGCTGAGTAGAAGGACGAGGGGAACGTCTTCCGTGTACTCGGGTTGATGCAGCAATGGCATTGCCCCGAGTGTTAGGATGCACATGCACAACCTGTGCAAGACCTGGGCTTAGGAGGCCCTTATCTTAGACGTTGACTCGAGGTAACATAATCGTTTCCCCAAGGTATTGCTCTAATGGATGACCCACGAGCCTTATGGTTGGTGCGAGAGGTGGAGGCCCTAGGGTCTCCGCCTCAATGTGCTGAGCCTCTAAGGGTAGAGACTGGTGGTGGTGCAAGAATGTGGGGGATAGCCTTACGGCAACCCACTGAGGCAATGGAAACTTCTTTACCTTTTGCAGTAAGGGACTAAGCAGCCTTCCGGTGTACCTCCGCAATACGACCAACAAGTGACTTGTCAATGAGAGGGTGTATGCTATGAGTGGCAGTAGATGTGCTACCGATGCAGGGCACCTCGGTGGAATTTTCACTACAGCAAGGAGAATGAGAGTTAGGGACCTTTAAGTCATTCCTCATACCTATCCAGGTTAAGACCTGGAAGCTAGACACTAGGTCTTTGCTCAGAAGGAAAATTAGGAATGGAGTTCGAGGAACTTGTTCCCGGGGGACGCTCGCGAATACGGGGATCAGAAAACCTCGATCCAGATAAATGGGTTAAGAAACCAAGCAGCCATGTGATGTGAGAAAACAAAAAAACAAAGCAGAAACTAGCCAAATAAGAATGATCTGGCAAAGGGGTAATAAGTCCCCAGTGGAGTCACCAAGCTGGTTAGGTGCCTCGATCTCGCCCTCCGAATCTGGATGATCGGGAGGCACGCATCTCAGGTTTCAAGAGAACTTGGGACTTTGAGATCGCTCTCTCGAGAACCTCGCTCAAGAGCGAGGTCAGACTCTCATGGGCACCCTTTTAGATCACTAAGAACGCCCCCTAGTCATAGGACTAGTTCGGAATCGCCACCCTTGGCTTGTATTCTCTTGTTTCTATAATCACACACAAATGGTTAATTTTACAAGACAAGTGGGCCGAAAGTGACCCCACCTTATCTTTGAGCAAATGTACACAGACGTGCACATCCAAAAGAAGAAAAGGGTAAGAGGGTAAGTAAAAGAAGAAGAAGAAAGAGGTAGATCAGAGAAATTTTGACTAGGTGGTGAGACTAACGCAGCAACTAGATCAGCAAGTGATTGTCTTAACGTGGTAGCAAGATGGGCACGATAACTAGACCGGCACAACAAAAATACTATTAGACGTTAGAACGATCATCGGTCAGCCTGGTACAATGGCTAGCCTATCGTGGCAGTAAGGCGGGCATGGTAACTAAGACCGGCTAAGCGACAATATTATTAGACGACAAGACTACCATGGTAATGTTTGTCTCAGCCTCTCTTGGTCAAATGAGAGAGAGAGAAGAAAGAAGAGAGAGAAAGAGAAACATGCATAGTACTACCGATGTCGTGTATATGAGAAGAAGACAAGATGAGCAATGAGGGAGAAAGGAAAAAGGGAAAGAGGAAAGAGAGAAGGAAAATAATGAAGAAGAAAGAGAGAGAAGAGAGCAAGGGAACATGGGCAGCGATGTGCTTCCACCGTTCATGACAGAAAGTTCAAGGAGAGAGAAAACATGGGCTGCAATATGCTTTCTCCATCCATGACAGAAGGTTAAGAGGAGAGAGAAAACATGGGCGACAATGTGCTTCTGCCATCCCTGACAAAAGGTTAAGAGGAGAGAGAAAACATGGGCAGCAATGTGCTTCTGCTGTCCATGATAGAGAATAAGGAAAAGAGAGAGAACATGGGCGGCCATGTACTTCTGCCGTCCATGACAGAAGAGAAGACAAGGAGAATTTGACAGATGTCTGGCCCGTTACTTGGGTTAAGGCCCGGCTCACTGTTCGTGTCCCTGAAGCAAGAAGACATTATGTTAGGCGATAGACTTCACCATGCATGAACAGAGAGGAAGGAGAGAGAACAGAGGGAGAGTAAGAAAGAAAAGATATAGAAAGGAAAGATAAAGAAAAAGAAATAAAGTGGATAAGAAGATTAGAGAGGAAGTAAGAAATAAAGATGGACAAGAGGAGAGAGAAAGAGATAAATGAGAGGAGGAGAGAGAAAGATAAAGATAAAGATAGGAGAGATAAAGAGAGAGATGAGAGGAGGAGAGAAAGAGAGAGATGAGAGGAGGAGAGAGAAAGAGAGATGAGAGGAGGAGAGAGAAAAAGAGAGATGAGAGGAGGAGAGAAAAAATTACCTTCACTAAAGGGTATTAGACCTTTTCTTCTCTCTCCTCTCTTTCTCTCCAAGATGTGCCCACAATTTGAACGTGAAAACTCTCAAATTTTATTGATAAGTATTGAATAATCAAGGGTCCTCTAACAATTGTGTTTAGCATGTACTTATAGAATTGGGCCCAAACTTTGGTGGATGCCCAAAAATTTCCTAAATTGGTGATAATTACAATTTAATTGAATTAAAATTAATTCTAAAATTAGGTACAAAAGGAATATTTTTTCCCTACCCAATAATGTGTGAAATTCTGAAATAATCTCGGCTGCTGCCCTAGAACTTGTGTGATCTTCTGTTGACGATCTGGGGTTGCTCTAGTACCTGTTTGACCAAAAGATGATTGTTTTCTTATAGGGCTTGGCATAGTGATGGATTTGATACCAACTTCGAGCCATAAATCATGGTTTTAGGCCACGATCATTCGATTCGAAATTTAGATGAATCTTAAAAATTTCGGATCGATAGTGTGCTTCTTTCTTAAGTGTTTTCTTTGGTTTCTTTACTGAATCACACTGAGCATGTCGTTACGATCGCGGGAAACAACCACAGCTCGATTCCGTGTCCAGATGAAGATTTTGTTGACTTGGGTTTTTGGTCAAAATTTGGAAATCCGACTGTTAGACTTTACAGCAACTTCGATACCTCCATGTGTGAAATCCAATCGTTCATCGTATTCAGGGTTCGGACCAGAGATAGCCTCGAACCTTACACACATAATGCAATTGGTTTCGCATCGATAGGATACGCGAGCATCTTTTTTTCGCCGCTCGAGAGATGCGTGCTGCTGCTGAATTTTTTACAATTATCTTCACGAATCATCAACTTCTCTCTAGTTTTTCTCCGTACTCGGGTGTCGTCATTAGTCGTGCCACATTTCAAAACGCTCGTCTTGATGAGACGAACACACTCACTAAACTTGAGAGCAATCTGAGTCAAAATGAGTGAGATACAGGCCTTTGAAGTTGCTGCTCGAGACTATGCACACCAGCCTCCTTTAATGGAGATTGGTGCAGGGAGGCCGCACGCTCCCGTGTGGCCTACCCCTTTTTATTGTTTCACTGATAACTTTGTCTTGGAACGTCTGATTAAGCCGAAACTTGACCCATTGGGGTTTTCAATTGTGTCACATCCAATAAAGGTGGTCCCATAATTGTTTAACGCATTGAAAAAATAGTTCTAATTACGAAGTCCGTTTCAGGGTGCTAGAGGCTAATTTTTTCGAAATTATTTCTTAATCTGCGTTGCCTTAGACATGTCGGATTGCGATGAAACTTGGCAGGTGGAATTTTGGAGTGTGTAGGAAGATTTTAACATGTTTTGGGGAAATTTTGATATTGTCGAGAATTTCACTGTATGTCGAGGCTTTATTGACTAGCTTCCTCTTTTATTTCGTATGAAGGACCAAGCTGCTAAAAAAAGTCTTCAAATAGAGTACAGCTCAAGGGAGGTGATTTCAAACTAGTTGTAGGACTAAGGGGCTTTTCATCGTGATCTAAGAGGGCACCCAAGTGAGTCAGCTCGAGTGAGTCAAGGACCCAGGTGAGATGTGTCCCGCCTCACATTAAATTCCTCTCTCACCGGTTGGCATACCTGCCCTTGTTTTGTAAAAAAGTTTCCGCGACAGCGGTCTCAAGTCTCGGGTTCCCCTTGAAACCCGAGACACGTGCCACTAGGTCATCCCGACTCGGGAGCGAGATCGAGGCATCTAACTAACTATCATCTTGCTTTTTTTTTTTTTTTTTTTTTTCGTTCTATGAAGAGATTATGTTTTTCAAGTGCCACATAGAATTTGAATTTTTGCTTCAGTTATTTATTTTTTTTATCTAATAGTGCTCAGAAATTTGGAATTAAAGTTCGTCATTGTGATTAATTTTCATGCCATGGTTGTATCACTTTGTTGTGATGCGATGTATAAGAGATTTTGGTGGATATTATCATGTGAATGAGGAACAAGAATGTTATTTGATTGAAGCTCTATGCATTGTTTTTATTCTTATTTTATGTCATGAAGTTCTTCATATTTTCTCAATACATAAATTCTTTTGGGAATTTCAAAAACACTATTTTCCTAGTCATAGTTTACCATGCTTTGATAAAAAAGGAAGCCATAGTCCCCATGCTTGCCTTAGCATTTCTGCAATATGTACGTGTATATGTGAATGTTGAAGTTTTAGTGGCATTGAATGGGCATACATCAACGTGTGTGCCTTCTTCTATCGACGACTCCAATTATAACAAGAGTGGTGAAGTTTTATATGGGAATAGATTGAGCCTCATTGGAATTTCTTCTAAAATAGTGATCAAGGTATTAAACATTAGCTAAGTTATTGATATGAAAGTGAAGGTTTTCATGTTTCTTATTGTTTTATGGCTTACTGAAATATCTTATGGATGCCTCGTCATCAATGTGTGTGCCCCTTTCCCTCGACTCCACATATAATTATAACAAGGTGGATAACCTTGATGTTGATGATATGGTAGAGGAATCCTACCATAATATTCCCTCTAATGAGGAAATAGTGGCATTGAATGGGCATACATCAATGTGTGTGCCCCCTTCCCTCAACTCCTCCAATTATAACAAGATGGATGACCTTGATACGGACACGGTGGTCACATTGAATGGGCATAAGGATCCTTTAACTGTGGATGCAGAGTCGGCCCTTGCAAGAAGTGCAAATATCAAACCTAGAGTGGGCAAGGTATTTAATGATGAAGATGAAGCCTATGCCTACTACAACAAGTATGCAAAACTCATGGGGTGTGGTATAAGAAGAGGAAGTACTGAAAATAGAAAAAAAGGTGAAAGAATTAGCCGAGTTTTTTAATGTTGTAGGCTAGGGTTTCGTAAACAGATGTACGACGGGAGTAAAAATGCTCCTCCACACACTAAGTGTGGATGTTAGGCAAAGATGTGCATTAGAAAGGATGACAACCAGAGATGGGTTGTCACGAAGTTTGTAAAAGATCATACTCATGTTCTTACAAGTCCAATTAAAACAAGATTCATTCGCTCTGATCAGAATATACCAAATATATTAAGGAAAGTGATTGACACCATGGAGACTTCTATGGTTAAATTCAAGATTATGATGTATTACATTAGTGAAGAGACTGGTAGGGCAGAAAATGTCCCTTTCATTGAGAAAGACTTGAGAATCACCTACGTAGGAGGAAAAAAAAATAAAAGGAAAAGATGAGAATCTTGTTATGAGTTGGTTACTCTTGAAAAAGGAATTGAATCCTACATTTTTTCACAGAGTACAACTTGATGGATAGGTTAATGGGTGTTTTATGGGTAGATCCAAGGTCCATATCATCGTACCAAATTTTCTATGATGTGGTTGTCTGAAGGCATTTTTCAGCACCATGGGTCCTTGATGTGGAATAAAAAGAGCAGTCAGTCAATAAAGCCTAACAAACAATGGAAGTTTAGACACTCACCTCGAAATAGGTCAAGATCTTCATAAAGACTCCAACAAGTCTCCTGCTAAGTTTCGTCGCTTTTCGACATCTCTAAGCAAGTGCAGACTGAGAAACAGTTTCGGTAGAATCAGCCTCTAGCACCCTGAAATGGACCCCTATAACTAGAACTATATTTTCGGTGCGTCAAACAGATGTGGGACAATGGCTATTGGATCCGACACGGCTGAAAACCTCCAAGGGTCGAATTTCATCTTAAACAAACACTCCAAGAAAACGTTATGAGTCAAAAATTGAAACAAGAGAGGCCTCACACTATTCCCGTACGGCTACCCTACAAGTAACCTCCATTAAAGGGATAGTCACGAGTAGTGACTTGCGACAATCATATCTCACTCGTCCAATATCGGATTGTACTCAAAGTTGTTGGAGCATGTTCGTATCGTTGAAACGAACACTTTGATATGTGGCACACCCCACGACGATACCCGAGCGCAGAGAAAAGCTAGAGAGAAGTTGTTAATCCATGAAGAAAGTTGCAGAAAAATCAGCAACGACAAGCCTCACTCGAGCAGCTAAATCACAGCACTCGCTCATTGGATCGACATGAGACCAGTTGCATCGCATGAATAAGTCTAGGATTATCATTGGTCCGAACCCCGTATAGGATGGACTGTCAGATTTCGCACATAAAGGCATTGAAGTAACTGTAATTTCCTGTCGCTAGAATTCAGATTCCGGCCAAAGTCCAAGATTCCCCAAAACTTCATTTGAGCACCAAATAGCGTCCCGTTTATTGTAACGGGATAATGGTAACATGCTCAGTTCAATGCATCGAAGAAGTCGAAGAAAAACATTGAGATGAAGATGCACTATCAATCAAAAGTTTTCATGATCTATTCAAATTTTAAGTTATGTGATCATGCCTTTAAAATATGATTCATGGCTTAAAATTAATATCAAAATGATCGTAGCATCAAGCCCTACACGATGGCAATCATCTTTTCTTCATTCAAATGTCGGATCATCAATGGATCATCCGAGACGAATCAAGAACGTCCTAAGTTCTCAATAAGGACTGTTTTAGAATTTCTCCACTTGTTAGGCAGCAGCAAATCAATCATTTTGCACTTTATTTTCTTATTTTTCTTAATTTTGATAAATTGTAATTATCATCAATTAGGATTAGTTTTGGGTGATCCACCCATATTTCAACCCTAGTCTATAAATAAATGCTACCTCTCATTGTAAAGATGAGCTCGTTTGGACTCACAAAGACTCTTTTGATTAATAAAAATTCTCTTTCAAGAGCACGAGTTGGGTCACGTTTCTTCTTTGGAGAGAGAGAGGAGAGAAAAAATTTAGGATGATACCCCTTCCACCTTCAAGGTATTTTCCCTCTCTTCCCTTCTTCTCTCTCTGGTTTTCTTTTCTCTCTTCTTCTCTCTCTCCTGCTTCCTCTTAGTCTGATTCTTTCTCAGAGGCCATGGACGACGGTGGCAGTGTCGTGCATGCCTCTTTCTTCCTTCCCCCTCCTGTGACTTCGCAGGTTGTGCATGGCGATGGCAGCACCATGCATGAGCCTCAGTCTCCTTCTCTTTGTTCATCTCTTTACCTCAACATGGGTCGCGCACGGTGATGTGTATCGCCGACTGTGAATCATCTTTCTTTTTTCTCACGGGTTGCAGACGACACTGCCCATCACCGCCCGCAGGGGTCTCACCATGTTGCGCTCCTATTGCAGATGGTGATGCTTATCGCCGCCCATGAAGGGTCGTGGCAATGCTTATCATCGTCTACAAGCTTCTTTCGTGTGCTTTGTACATATCACCATTTGCAAGCTTCTTTCGTGCGCTCTGTACCTATCGTCATCCGCAAGCTTCTTTCGTGCGCTTTGTACCTATGGCTGTCTACAAGCTTCTTTCACACGCTCTATACCTATCATCATCTGCAAGCTTCTTTCATGCACTCTATACCTATCGCCGTCTGTGGGCTTCTCTTACGCCCTATGCCTATCGCCACCCGTGAAGGGTTGCACCGATTCCTATCACCGTCCGCAAGATTATTTTGTGCACCCTTGCCTATCGCAGACGGCGATACCTCTCAAAACCCATGAAGGGTCATGCTGCCTTCTCATGTTGCTAATGGCGATGGCTAACACCGTCTGCAGTTCATTGCTCACCCTTTCGCCGCAAGCAACAGTGTCCAGCGCCGTCCGGGGGCTATGACACTGTTACTCCACGGCTGCGAGTGGTGATGCCTAACGCCGCCATGACCTTTCTCCTTCACCGTCTCGCATCTGCAAGTCAGGCCGAGTAAGTCACGGATCCAGGTGAGGTTGGTCCCACCTCACGTTTAAAATTCATCTCTCACTAATTGAGCACCTGCCCTTGTTTTGTGAATAAGGTTCTCGAGAGAGCGATATCAGGTCCCAGGTCTTCCGAACAAAAGACATGTGTCACCCAATCACCCAAATCCGAGGAGGCAAGATCAAGGCATCTGACCAGTTTAGCGACTCCATTAGGAGCTTGCTACCCCTTTGTCGATTCGCTCTTGCTTGATCGGCATCACCTTTTATTTTCTGCACTGTATTCCATGGCATCTAGGTTATTCAACCCATTCATCCGAGTTGTGGATTTTCTCATCCCCGCACTCATGACCGTCTCAGGGAAGGGAGCTTCTCAAGCCTCTCTCCCTACCCTCCTTTTGAGTCAGGATTCACAATTTGGCTCCTAGGTTCTTTCTTGGATTAGTGTGAGAAGGGACTTGAAGGTCCCTAGCTCCCCACTTTCTAGCCCTGGCGGACCCTCCACCAAGACCCTTCGCACTGGTAGCACGTTTTCTACCGCCCACAGCATGCACCCTGCTACCGGCAAGTCCCTTGCTGGTCACATTACTAAGGTACGCTGAAAGGCTGCCTCATGGCAATGCCAATTCTGTGCCAGCTCGAGCCCACGAGGGTGGGCTACTTCATCCTCCCCCTCAGCACACACAGCTTCACCCTGTGAGAGATAAGCTCCTACCCGGTCCTTACAGACACGAGCTCATAACTCTCGACCTCCTAAGGTCGAACCAGCTGACCGAGCCCAGGCTGATCCCCAAGTCACCGGGACGTCTAACTCTAAAGATGCACATGCACCAGCTTTGTAGGTTCCTCCCCAATCCCGACTCAGGCGGAATCACGATCTATTTCCTTCTTCTATCACCATTCCTTCGCCAGGCAAACACCTCAAGGTATGGTACTCAAAGGTTTTTCCTAAGAGTACCATCTTGAGTCAACCGCCTCAAGTCAGCCATACACCTGGACCTCACAAAGGAATTCAAGGCAACGGCCTAATGTCAGACAGAAGCCTACAACCTCCAAGGCAGTAGCCCAGATTGCCCTCTATCCTTGGACCTCACTCTCTGCTCCAGCTGATGGACACAGCCCTTGCGTGCTTAAGAAAGATGGCGCAATCCAAATCTCAGGCTCGATTCTGAACTGAAGTCTATTGCAGCCTCAAGATTAAGTAGAAGAGAGGCATGCAGCTCCTAACTAGAGAGGCTCCTAAGGAAGTTGAGTTTATCACTCTTGATGACCTCCTGTCTCACAATCCCTTCTTCCTTCTTCGGATTCCAGAACCTGAGCAAGAAATCCAAGAACATTGCTTGGTGGTTGCCATCACAGGAAAAGACCGAGCTGCCAAGAAGTCACTGTCCCAAGACTGTCAAGAACCGGTCCTCACACGGTCGGCATACAAGACTCAAGTCCAGTTAGGGCATGTTGAGCCCCTACAGACCGACTTGCTGCGTGCAACTCGCCGACCCTGGCAGTCCACTACCCCACCTGGCTCTTCAAAAGAAACGACCAGCATCATGGTGATTGACGAGCTAGATGACACCCAAGAAGATAGGATGAATAGGTTTGAGGTGATGATGCAGTCCATTCTTAAACAGATGGATCACCTAGAGGCCTTCAGACTCCCTGCTTCCTTTTCTCACCATGAGGCCAACTCCCAACCTGGAGAGGACACAACTCTCCCCTACCGGCCTCCCAAGACATCTCTACTCCCCGCATGGTTTCTCAAGCCGATATAGACGCCATGGTGACCCATAGTCTCAAGAATAAAGTCCCGAGCATGCAAGGGGCACCGCTCTACCAAAAGTCATACCCCTCGTATATTGACTAGGTATCGTTTCCCCAAAACTATCAAAAGGGGAAACTCCCCCTATTCAATGGTACTACGTCCCTATACCAGCATACCGCTCACTTCTAAGTGGCTTGTCGAGAGCCAGAAACTGATGAGCGACTCCTCCTTCGTCAGTTCGTTGAGACTCTTGAAGGGCCAACCTTCCAATGGTATGCTCGGCTACTTCCAAGCTCGGTGCACATATGGCAAGAAATGGAGCAGTTGTTTTATCAACGCTTGTATGAAGTCCAGAGAAACGTGGAAACCATCGAGCTCCTCACTCTGACTCAAGACCTTGATGAGCCAGTCAATAATTTGTCGCCCGATGGAGAGAGCTAGTAACCTATCATGCCACTCCCATGACTCAAAGAGAATCAGTTCAGACCTACATACTAAATATGCGACCCGAGATCACCCTGCACGTTGAGGCCTCCAACCACCCTCCATGGCAGAGCTCATCTCTAAAGCGATGCACATAGAAGGTCTATCTAAGCACCATGGTGGATCTCACCAGCATTCCTCTAGCTCGGGAAACTGCTGGGGCAATGGCAATTCTCGCTCCAATAATCCGGGCAACCAACAAAAAGTGATGATTAGTGCGGCTGTCACGATGACTGACACTAAGAAAGCCGCCCCTCAAACCTTGGACCTCTCCAAGGAAGAGACAACAACTCAGGCTGAAAGCAAGCAGCAGCAGTCCTTTAACAAGGTCCCGCCCCCTAACAATATAAATCGAAGTGACTACTAGATTCGGCAATAGAACAAGGTGTACCCCTTCGAGAAGGAATGGGTTCTGGTGTTGCTTCGATTACTACTAGAGCAAAATATGATCCAGCTGCAGGAGGCCCAATCCCCAGAGCAGGCTAAACAGGAGACACATGAGAGGTACTACGCCTATCACAGGAGAGTAGGCCACCCCACTCAAGTATGCTTTACTCTCAAAGACATTATTGAAGCCCTTATTAACAAGGGCCAGATAAAGCTCGAAGAGCTAAAGAAGGCATTCGAGGCAACTGAGGCTTCCCACATAGTGACAATCCAAGACGATGACGAGGCATCCGCTGTCCTTCATGCACTAATCTCTGTAATGCTCGAAGAAAGTCTCATCACGCCAAAGCCGAAAAGGTAGACCAATTTCCTGCCTCCATGAGCTGATGACCTCTAGTGTTCATATCATCTGATACGAGGCTATGACTTGAGCACATGCACTGGCTTCCATGAGCTCTTGGCAAAGAAGAAGTATCAAGAAGTTCATGGTAACCCAGAAGGACACCCTCAAGCCCCTACTCCACCAATGCAAGAAGACCTCCCTACCCAAGCTTAGGGAAGCGCTGAGCTAGACCCTCTGTAGGCCCTCTTCGAGGTGATGGACCAATAGGATCTCATCACTCCCAAGCCCGCCAAGCAACCTAGGTGTCTTGACCATGGTACGGAAAATCTCTGGTGCCCATTTCACCAGGTATGGAGCCTGAGTTGAACGAATGCTCTGGGTTCGAAGATGTAGTCAAGAAGAAGGTATAGAAAGGCAACATTGTCTGTGCCATTCTCCCAAAATGCTTTCAATCCATCGCTCCTGTCCAAGAGGAAATCCCACTACAGGTCCTCTACAAGCCTACACTAGACAGGTCCTCTACAAGCCTACACTAGACCCCTTCAGAGCCATCGACTTCTCAGTCCTAGGAAGTCTACCATGGACGAAGTAGGCTCAACTCCCTAAAGCGCGAGGCATCTGCCAAGCTATGGCTACTCATCAGCTTGATAAGACAGACCAAACATCTCTCAAGGGATCCAAAAGGAGACGAACACCCAGGTCAGCTCGCCAAAGAAACCACATTCCTCAGCCACCAGCCGAGGAAGAATTTCTCTAGACACTTCCTCCACTGCCAACCTTACAGGACTTCATCCCAGACACAACCCGCCTTATCCCTTTGTCCAATCAAGTGGATGTCCCTGAGTCATCAACTGCTCGAGACTCGTCAAATATGGGTGATGACGTTAAAATCATCTCCCAACGGTCAGAGCCAGGGCATGACCTAAAATACCCCCTACACACGTCCAATTTTGGCGACGACGTAAAAATCCGCCCAAAACATTCTAACTCTGTTTCTTATTCTTCTCCTCCCTCTTCCTCTATCTCTTTTATAGGTGCAGTTGGGTAGTGCTCAGATTTCGACACTCTAAACAGAGAGCTCGAAGAAACCAACATCAACAGGTCGCACCGAAAGCGCTTGAGAAAAATGATGGCCCAGGCGGCTGGATTCTTAACCGTCGTTGATTCCCTAGCAACCCAAGCCAAGTTTGATCCATCTTTGAACTCCTCCCACGAGGCCTATCACATGGTTCAAGTACATGAAGTGCCACCCAGCTCAGGGCAAGTACCGAGTGACCTTAGTCACGATGCCATGGACTCCACCTTCAATGTCGACCCTTTCATTCCCTGGTCCGGCCAGGGACTGGAAATCGTCTCCCAACACTGGGACCCTCCTAAAAGTTGAAATATCAAGATCATGTGTCTCAGCACTGGAGATTGATAAGAAGCATCATAATCCCCAGACGAAGAATTGCAAGAAGCTCTAGAAGAGTGGGAAGAAGGTGGTTAGGCCACGACTGACAAGCTTGAAGAGATAAACTTAGGGGATGAGGCTAACCTAAGGCCAACTTTCATCTCAGCAAAAATGTCCCTAGAAGAGAAAGAAAGTTATATTTCCCTCCTCTGAGAAAACTGAGATGTCTTCGCCTGACATTATCATGAGATGCTAAGTCTAGACCCTCAAATCGTTGTCCATCATCTCGGTATTCACCCGTCCAGATATCAAGAAGGTTCAGACCCAACCTCGAGATGTAGATCGATGCTGAGGTGAACAAGCTCAGGCAGGCTGGATTCAAACATGAAGTCATATACCCAAGATGGCTGGAAAATGTTGTCCCAATCAAGAAGAAAAATGGCCAAATCATGGTCTGTATTAACTTTTACGACCTGAAAATTGCCTGCCCAAAGGACGACTTCCCCCTGCCATTCACTGAAATACTTATTGATTCCACGGCTCATTGCTAAATCTTCTCCTTCATGGATGGATATTCTAGAGGATAAAGAGGCTACTGCTTCTTGACCCCAAGAGGTGTCTTTTGCTACACGGTGATGCCTTTCAGGTTAAAGAATGTCGGTGCCATGTACCAGTGAGTCATGACGACCATTTTCCAGGACATGATGCACAAGGAGGTCGAGTGTTATGTGGATGACTTGGTGGTGAAGTTTGAAACAAAGGATGCTCACAAGAAGGACCTTGAGAAGGTATTTGAGCGGCTGCGGTGTCACCAACTCAAGATGAACCCCTTGAAATGCGCCTTTGGAGTATGCTTAGGAAAATTATTAGGGTTCATCATGAGGTATCGTGGGCTGGAGATTGAGCCGATCAAAATCAAAGCAATCCAGAAGATGCCACCGCCTACAACCCTGCATGAGCTTCGGTCTCTCCAAGGGCAACTGGCCTACATTCGAAGGTACTCTCCATGTCGGTGTTAGGAAGGCCTCTCATCCTATACGTGACCGATCTTGATGAGTCACTTGGGGCACTCCTAGCATAGAACAATGATGGGGGAAAAGAAACAGGACTCTATTATCTCAACCGCAGGATGAAGGGGGCTGAGAAGAATTACCCTTCCATCGAGAAGATGTGCCTAGTCTTGATCTTTACGGTACAGAAGCTCCGCCATTACTTGCTTAGTCATGAGGTCAAGCTAATCTCAAAGGCCGACTCGATCAAGTTCCTCATGACCAGGCCATGCCTATCAGGACGCTTGGCCAAGTGGGCATTTATTGCTGATGGAGTTCGACAGTCCCTTCAAAATCTCCCCTGTCAAGTGATCTTCTGGATTAAGAAGTTTTCTATACGGTACTCAATAGGTCGTGGGAAATGGACTTCGATGGAGCATTCCAGTCTAATAGAGGAGGTGTCGAAGTTGTGTTCCTGACTCCCGAAGGTGGAATGATTCCTCTATCCTTCTCACTCGCATAGGCATTTTCTCATAATGAGGCTAAATATCAAGCCCTAATAATCAGATTGGAGATCGCCAAAGAGCTAGACTTGGAGCAGCTGAACATCTTCAACGCCTCTGATCTGGTCATCCGACAACTTAAGGGGATTTATGATGTAAGGAAACATACTCTCAAGCCTTATCATGACATGGCCAAATATTATATGGCCCAGTTTGATGATTTCTCTCTAAGTCATATTCCTAGAAGGCTAAACTCGCAAGCCGATGTGCTCTCAAAGCTCGGGGCCACCATTCAATTGTCCTCACCAGGGCGAACGCCTATCTGGGTAATAGAATGGAGACATGTTGACTTGAGAACCAAAGTTGATGCAGATGATGAGAGACATGTCTTCCCTGAATGCCCACCTTATCCATTTGGTGCACTCCTTGCAGCCAAGGGTGTCATTAAGGCAGAACAGGAAATGTCCCAAGGTGAAGAATCCAAGGCTGAGACGCAGGAGCCGGAATTCTTTGACCCGATATGTGCAGAGGTAGAACAAATGGAAGACTGGAGGGAGCCTATCATGAACTTCATAAAGCATGGAAGGCTACCTGAGGATCTGACGGAACGCAACGGTATACAACGGATGTCTACCAAGTACACCCTTCTCGATGGGGATGTCCTCTTTCACCGATCATTTGACAGAATTCTTCTCAGATGCGTCGATGCACGAGAAGCAGATAAAGTACTGGAAGAAGTGCATTCGATATCTACGGGCTGCATCAATCAGGCCCTAAGCTCTATGAGCGCATACGCAAGCTCTGGTATTATTGGCCTTCAATGGTGGCTAATGCCCAAAACTATGCTAAAAGATGTCAGGTGCGCCAAATGCACTCAAGCCTCATTCTTCAACCCCCAGAGCCTCTCCATCCTACAGTGACATCATGGCCCTTTTCCCAATGGGGTATGGACATTGTAGAGCCCATTGACCCTCCTTCCACCTTGGGTCATGCCTTCATCCTGACAGTGACAGATTACTTTCTAAGTAGGCTGAAGCTACCCCTCTCAAGCAGGTTCCAGGGACCACTGTGGCCAACTTCGTGCATCACCACATCATATACGGATTCGGGGTTCCGGACCGAATAATCTCTGATAATGACCCTCAGTTCAGAATCCATCACGTTGATCACTTAGTTAACTAGTTTGGTATTGAGTGGAAGTACTCGACCATGTATGGCCCTCGAGCTAATGGCTTAGCTGAGGCATTCAACAAAACTATATGCGGGGTGCTCCGGAAGTTAGTTTCGAAGTCAAAGAAGAATTGGCATGAGAGGCTGCCTGAAGCTTTGTGGGCCTATCGCACAACCACTCAGAATGCTACAAACTCTACTCCTTATTCCTTGGTCTATGGAGGTGAGGCAGTTTTACCCCTCGAGGTTCAAATACCCTCACTCCGTGTCGCTATAGATCAGGGACTAAATGAAGATGAGAGGGTCAAGCTCCATTATCAAGAGTTGGATGCTCTTGATGAAAAGAGGCTAGATGCCCAGCAAAACCTTGAACTCAATCAGAGGAGAATGAAGAGAGCCTTTGACAAGTCTATCAAGGTTCGCTCGTTCGTTCGTGGGGATCTAGTTTTAGCAGTCAAGAGACTAATTGTCATGCATGGATGCCGCAAGGGAAAGTTCGAACCCAAAGTGGGAAGGTCTCTTCATAATAAAAAGGTCACACCAAACGGGGCCTATATACTGGCAAATTCTGATGGAGAAGAGGCAATGCCCCTATCAATGGGCAATACCCAAAGAAGTATTATCCCTGATGTGCTCTTAAAATGTAGTGTGTGCAAAAAGAAATGGAAAAGAAAAATAGCAACCCAACTAAAAATAAATTCATTTCTTTTATTGTAGCCCATTATCAGGGAGGTTACAGATATAGTATCAACAGTTGCTCTTGCTTCAGAGAAAAAGAGGATGTTCACGCTGAAATGTCTCTCTTGCTGCTGAGAAGGACCAACCATTTTTGAGTCAGCTTCAATTCATTTGACAAAGTATGGCTGGTTTGCAGGAGAGGGAAGAAGTACTCTGATAGAGTCTATCAGACATACAAAATGGACTTCCCTGGTAAGGAGCTGGCCTATGATGGAGGCTCTTCCTCAAGACAACATGGACTTCATTGTTGTGCTGGAGGTTCCAACAGACCACTGTGGCCGGGCCTTCTCATTTTCCATCACTCTTGACCCCCACAAGGCACCGCCGTCCATGGCCATCGCCGCATGCAGCCTAACACCACGCACGACCATTACCATGCGCATCTCAATGTCATGCACTACCATTATCGTGAACAGTCCAACGTCGTAGGTGACTATTGCTGCAAGCGGTTTACTCCTGAGCGTGGCAATCGCTGTTCGCAGCCTAGCGCCATGTGAAGGTAGCACTGCATGTGACTTAATGTCGCACATGCCCTTGTCGTGGCCCAGTTCCCACCGTCCCCAATTCCCAAGGGGCATTAACTCTCGCACCTATTCGATTTCCCCCTCAGTGACGGCTCGCCCTGTCACGACTCCCCACCTCCCCAACTGTTACAGTCCTGCGACCCTTTAGGCCCCTACCAGCATTTCCTCTTCTCGTCAAAAACACTTCTCCGTCCATCGAGGACCCCCTTTTGACCATGTTCTTTCCCCTTACCGATGGCCAAAAATATCAAGAAACCACTGAAATTCCTATAGAAGCTCCCCTATGACCCTGCGGGTTTCCTTCCCCATTCTTTGTACTCCTCTACTCGCTGAAAAATCACTGAACTTCTGGTTGAACCACTATTCGACCTCCGTTCTTCCTAACAGCAATCGTGAAGAAGTCGGGAAGTCACCGGAAAGCCCTGGGCAAGTACCAGCAGTCCTTGTTTTCATCCCTGGTGTCCTTGAGGCCTCTACAACCTATCGGTAACCATGAAACTACCAAAAAGTCACTAAGGACTCCTGGAAGTAGTCGGTAACCCTTGGTTTGTCCTCTTCTACTCTCACAAAAGCTCTAAAACTTCAACAAAGTACCATTGCGACCCTCATAGTTTCGTCAGAGTCTCGGTAAAGCCCTGAGAAACTCCATGTTCCCTACTCGAGAAGCCTTGGCACTCTCTGAAAACATTTGCAAACACTCTGCGAAGGTTTGCAATTTGTTGAAGTTCACCGAAAAGCTCTTGAATGCCTATGCGCTGTGGCCTAGCCGGAGGTTTCTCACCGAAGTTCTCTCACTCTAAAACTCTCTTCACTATTTTATCAAAGGTAAAATAGTAAAATGGGGTTTACCCCCCATTTATAAATAAAGGTTACACAAAGTGCCCCTCACAAGCTCAAAATGATGCATCAGTCCTCTTCTTCAAATGGCGATACGTCTAGGCTGGAGCAGGTTAAGCCCGAGGCCCGAATGTGAAGCACTGCTGCCCGTGCCTCATGAACCTTCTGTCGTGTGTCCCTTTGATGCTAACATCATACGCATCACCAAAAGCATTGTCGTGCATGTTACTAAGTATGTTGTCATGCGCTTTACCAGAAGTTATCGTCACATGCTTCACTAAAGTAGCTATCACCGTGTGCTTCACCAAGTGTTATGACCATGATCTTTATCAAGGGCCTAATGCCGCATGCGTCATTCAAAACCTAGTGTCGTGCACGTGTTATGGCACTCTCATATGGACCATCGTTCTGTGTCCCCAGGGAATCCATTCTCTGAACCACAGCCCATCATATCCTTAGGGAGCCAAGTCTTCTGTCACGGCTCTGTTCCCCATGGAGTCACATTCCATTATCGCCTAAACAGTCTAAGTGCACAACCCTAAACTGCATGGTCCAAACTATATGACCCTAAATTGTAGCGGAGGTCTAGTTGCACGACCTTAAATTGCATGGTCCTAGCTGCATGACTTTAAACTGCACAGATGTGGTCCAAATTATAGGACTCTAAACTATAGCGGCGGTCTAATCGCATGACCTTAAACTGCATGGTCCTAGCTGCATAACTTTAAACTACACAACTATGGTCCAAACTATATGACCCTAAACTATAGCGAAGGTCTAGTTTCATGACCCTAAACTTTAACAGAGGTCTAGTTGCACGACATTAAATTGCATGTTCCTAGTTGCATGACTTTAAACTGCACAGCTATGGTCCAAACTATACGACTCTAAACTGTAGCAGAGGTCTAGTTGCACGACCTTAAACTGCATGGTTCTAGCTACATGACTTTAAACTGCACAGCTATGGTCCAAACTATATGACCCTAAACTGTAGTGGAGGTCTAGTTGCACGACCTTAAACTTTATGGCCCTAGCCACATAACTTTAAACTGCATAGCCATGGTCCTAGCTACAAGACCTTAAAACTGTAATGCACATCCCTGTAGCAAGACGTTAAATAGCACGACAAATAGTCCTGACGCATGGCTTTAAACTATGAAATTGATGCACCTCTCCACTGAGTGTATCTATCACTATCCCCAGTGGGGTTACACCCGTACTTCGGACTGTCATTCCCATTGGAGCTACATGTAGGCCACTGTCCCTCATCCCCAATAGGAGTCACATCCGTATTGCAGCCTATTATTCCCACCGGAGTTAGGGTCATTCTTATCTCTTCAATCCCTAGTGGGGTTACATTTGTGCTCCAGTTTTCCATTCTCAGTAGAGTTACATGCATATCATTGCTTATTATTCTTGTGTTTACCCCATTAATCCCTAGTGAGTCTGCTTCTCACCAAGCCACTGTCTCCATCCCCCCATGGAGCTTTACTTACACGACAACCCACACAATGGTCCATGCTGCATAACCTTAAACTGCACAGCCATGGTCTAGGTGCACCACCCTAGACTGTATGATCCAAACTATATGACCTTAAACTATAGCAGGGGTCGAGTTGCACGACCTTAAAATGCATGGTCCTAGTTGTATGACTTTAAACTGCATAACCACGGACTTTAAACTGCATAACCACGATCCAAGCTATGTGACCTTAAACCATAGCGCACGTCCTGGGAGCATGACGATAAATTGTTTTGCACAGGTCCCGAAGGCATGACCTTAAACACACCCTCACATATGTGCACACCCCCTTTACCATCATCTTCATGCACGTCTTCCCTAACTGACCCATCCGTGTGCGCACACCACCTTCAGCACCTCCCCCGTGAATCCATTAGCCCCCTTACTATTCATCATTCCCTAGTGAGTCTCACCTATGCTCACAAAATGGCGAGCCATCCCGCTATCCATACGTATCGTAAGCTAGTGGGTCACCACGTTTTCACCTTTCACACATACATCATCCATTTCTCATAGGTAGCCTCGTGTCGTCTCCCCAAAGTAAGTCAAAACCACCACCATACTCACTCCATGGCCTCAACAGACTGTCATCCATCTCCACTATGGTCCAGCTGTATGACTTTAAACTGTAGTGCATGTTCTGATCGTATGACGTTAAAAGGCTTCACATAGGTCCTGAAGGCATAACCCTAAACACGCCTTCACAAAAAAATAATAATAATAACGGGCATGGTGTATACCTGGATAAGGGAACGCCATGAGTAAAAATGACGGACGGGGCATGGTCACGAAGGCATGAGTAAAAGAGTTCCGTGAAAATAAAAACTCGGGCATGGTGAAAACCACAAAAGGGCGCCGTTAGCAAAAACGGCTGAAAAAGGGTGGACATGGCACCAATGTCATGGATAAAAGAGCCAAAAAATAAAGGAGATAGGTGAAAACCGTCTTTACGGTGCCACTTCCTCTGTTCAAGAAAACACCTGCAAAGGGCACTTGGACCAATAAAGCAGATTGAAGCAGCACCACAGCTTCAGCCAGCACCCAATTGCCAAATAGGCATAATTCTAACTAATGAGGTCAACACAAAATCCTCAGCTATCAGGAGCCAATCACAACACAACATGGCTCACCCGAGAGTGAGAGCCTCACAAGATCAAAATCAAAAAGATTCCTTAAGGATGAGGACAATGACCGAAAGATCCCTCTAAAATCAAAAAGAGTCCTTGAGGGTGAGGACGATGACCGAATGATCCTCCAAAATCAAAAAGAGTCCTTGAGGGTGAGAATGACGACCAAAAGATCCCTTCAAAATCAAAAGAGTCCTTGAGGGTGAGGATGATGACCGAAAGATCTCTCCAAAATCAAAAGAGTCCTTGAGGGTGAGGACGATGACCGAAAGATCCCTCCATGTCAAAACGAGTCCTTGAGGGTGAAGATGATAACCGAAAGATTCCTTCAAAATCAAAAAGAGTCCTTGAGGGTAAGGATGATGACCAAAAGATCCCTCCAAAATCAAACAGAGTCCTTGAGGGTGACGACAACGAACAAAAGATCCCTCCAAGAACAAGAAGAGTCCTTGAGGGTAATGATGATGAACAAAAGATCCCTCAAAATAAAAAAGAGTCCCTAGGGTGAGGCGATGAACACAAGATCCCTCAAAATGTAAACAGGCCTTCGGGGGTACTGTCTGATAGGGTGAGGACTGTAAATACCAATCTCTCCATGTCACAAACTCGTTTGACAGGGTGAAGACATAAAAAAACTAACCACGACAAGATCCCTCAAAGTCTCTTCTCCTCCTAAAGTCTCCACAGATGGACTTATACATTGCATCCAAACATCTGAGAATCCTAGTTACCGCATTGCATGAATCTCCTCAGCTTTCACATGGTCTTGTGGCTAGAACGAAAAACTAAATAAAGCCAGAGAAAATTTTTTGCATGTTGTCTTTCTTGCTTCTCTCGAAGCATAAAATTCAGTAGAGCATGCTGTTTGAAGGCATTTTTCAGCACCCTGGGTCCCCGATACGGAATAAAAAGAGAAGTCAGTCAATAAAGCCTGACAGATAGTGGAAATTTTGACAGTCTCATAATGGCCCCAAAACTGGTCAAGATATTTATATGGACTCCAAAAAGTCTCCTGCCAAGTTTCGTCACGTTCCGACATCTCTAAGGCAGTGCAGACTGAGAAACAGCTTCGGTAGAATTAGCCTATAGCACCCTGAAATAGACCCCTATAACTAGAACGATATTTTTAGCATGTCAAATAGATGTGGGACCACCTTCATTAGATCTGGAACGGTTGAAAACCCCCAGGGGTCAAATTTTGGCTTAAACTGATACTCCAGGAAAATGTTATGGGCCAAAGACCAAAATAAGAGAGGCCGCACACTATTCCTGTGTGGCCACCCTACTAGTAACCTCCACTAAAGAGACAATCACGAGCAATGACTTGTAATGCTCGTATCTCACTCGTCCGAAATCGGATCGTGCTCAAACTTGTTGGAGCATGTTCGTCTCGTCGAAACGAGCATTTTGATATGTGGCACACTTCACGACAATACCGGCCGCGAAGAAAAGCTAAAGAGAAGTTGTTGATCTATAAAAAAAAGTTGCAGAAAAATCAGCAGCGACATGCCTCGCTCGAACAGCTAAATCATAGCGCTCGGGCATCGGATCAACATGAGACTAGTTCCATCGCGTTCATAAGGTCTAGAGCTATCATTGGTCCGAACCCCATATACGATGGATGGTCAGATTTTTCACATGAAGGCGACGAAGTGACTGTAATTTTCGGCCGTAGGAATTCAAATTCCAACCAAAGTCCAAGATTGCCCAAAACTTCGTTCGGGCACCAAATCGCATCCCATTTGTCGTAACGCAATCATGGTAACATGCTCAGTGCAATGCGGCGAAGAAGTCAAAGAAAAACATTGAGATGAAGACGCACTATTAATCAAAAGTTTTGAAGATCTATTCAAATTTTAAGTTATGTGATCATGCCTTTAAAATATGATTCATGGCTTAAAATTAATATGAAAATGATCGTAGCATCAAGCCCTACATGATGGCAATCATCTTTTGTTTATTCGTATCCCAAATCGTCAATGGATCTTCCGAGAAGAATCAAGAACGTCCCAAGTTTTCAATAAGGAATGTTTTGGAATTTCTCCAATTATTAAACAGGGGCAAATCAGTCAATTTTACCTTTTTTCTTATTTTTCTTAATTTTGATAAATTGTAATTATCATCAATTAGAGTTTTTTTTGGGTGATCCACCCACATTTCAACCCTAGTCTATAAATAGACATTAAATTTCATTGTAAAGATGGCTCTTTTGGACTCACAGAGATTATTTCGATTAATAAAAATTCTCTTTCAAGAGCACGAGTTCGGTCACATTTTTTCTTTGAAGATAGAGAGGAAAGAGAAAGTTTAGAACGATACCCCTCCCACCTTCAAGGTATTTTCCCTCTCTTCCCTTTTTCTCTCTCTGGTTTTCTTTTCTCTCTTCTTCTCTCTCTCCTTCTGCTTCCTCTTCGTTTGAGTTTATCTCAGAGGCCATTCATGGCGGTGGTAGTGTCGTGCATGCCTCTTTCTTCCTTCCCCCTCCTGTGACTTCACAAGTCGTGCAAGGTGATGGCAGCACCATGCACGAGCCTCAGTCTCCTTCTCTTTATTCGTCTCTTTCCCTCAACATGGTTCACGCATGGCTGTGTATCACCGACCATGAACCATCTTTCTCTCTTCTCATGGGTTGTAGACGGCGCTGCCCATTGTCGCCCACTGGGGTCTCACCCGGTTGTGCGCCTATTATAGATGGTGTTGCCTATTGCTACCCACGAAGGGTCGCGGTAATGTTTATTGTTGTCCGTAAGAGCGAGCAATAGTGTCAAGCACCGTCCAGGGGTCGTGACACTGTTACTCCACTGCTGCGAGTGGCAATGCCTAACACCGCCAGGACCTTTCTCCTTCATCGTCTCGTGTCTTCTCGTCGTTCTCTTTTCTTCTCTTTTATTATCTTCTCGCTTGACTAAAGGACAGACTCAATCTAGCACTGTCATAGCGGTCTAGCTGTCGAGAGGTATTGCCATCGCGCTGGTCCTGAGCATCATGCCCATCTTGCTACCACACCAGATTAGGACAGTCATATCGGCCTTGGTTTCGAGTAGCATTGTCGTCGTGCCGATCTGAGTTACTGTGCTCGTCTTGCTACCACTCCGAGTTGTTCACTGTACTGGTCCAGCTATCATGCTAGTCTTGTCCCCTTGTCAAGTCTTATCTTTTCTCTCTTTATCCAAACCCTCTTCTTCATCCCCCTACCTTCTCATCTTCTCTGCTATATGAATGTGCATTGCCCTAAGACAAGGGTGGGTCCCTCGACCCACTTGTCTTGCAAATTAACCATGTTAGTGTTGTGCAGAAAATTAAGAGATTGCAAGTTAAAAGAGGCGATTCCGAACCAGATAAAGCAGCTGGGGGGCTTTCCCTCGTGATCTAAGAGGGCACCTACGCGAGTCAGGCCGAATAAGTCATGGACTCATGTGAGGTTGGTCCCCACCTCACGTTAAAAATACCTCTCTCACTAATTGAGCACCTACCCTTGTTTTGTGAACAAAGTTCCCGAGAGAGTAATCTTAGATCTCAGGTCTTCTGAACCTGAGATACGTGTCACCCAATCACCAATATCCGAGGAGGCGAGATCGAGGCATCCGACCAGTGGTAACTTTTGACACCATGTACCAAACAAATACATACAGTATGTCATTTGGCCAGATCCTATGTGTAAATCATCACATGAGCACAATTTTTCTTAGTTGTGCACTCATCTTCAATGAGACTAAAGAGTCTTTTATTTGGTTATTTGAGAATTTGGTAGAAGCAATGAGAGGATGCCACCCATGCACAATTATTACTGATCAAGATTTGGCCATAACCGTTGTAGTTAAGCTAGTGTTCCCCCATAATAATCATCATTACTGCAAGTGGCACATCATAGGAAAGATTAAATCAAAGCTAGGTAATGTTGCTCATGCACACCCATCATTCTTTGATGTTTTCCAAAATTGTGTTACTTCTTATATAGTTGAGAAATTCGAGAATGAATGGATGGTCATGATTAAGAAGTACAATCTTCAAACAGAAACTTGGCTTCTATGGTTATATGCATGCCATAGTCAATGGGCTGATGCATATACATCTGACAAGTTCATGGCAGGCATGACAACCACACAACGGAGTGAAAGTTTCAATCGAGATCTCAAGATGTATGTCAATTCAGGAAAAAGTCTACCAACGTTTTTTAATGCCATTGAAAAGTTACAAGATAAAAAGTTCATTAAAAAGAAAGCAAATGACTCCAAGAATCTTACATCCACACCGGTGCTAAAGACACCCTTTAAGATCGAGAGGCATGCATCAAGGATTTACACTCAAAAAATTTTTGCAAAGTTTCAAGAAGAGCTTGTGAAGTCAGCAAATTGCTTGATCAAATTAGTTGAGGACAATGGTGAACTATTACATTCATCGAATCCAATAAGAAAGCCACATGTACATGTCAATTGTATGACCGTGTTGGACTCCCTTGTTCACATATGCTCAAGGTATTTTGTGTGATGAATGTATTGGAGATCCCACCTCATTACATTATAAAACGATGGACAATGGAAGCTATGAAAGGTATTGAGGGTGATAAAAGTGGTGCCAACAATTTGGCTCCGTGTACTTTTCCTCACTTCATTCAACAACATGAGGTTTATGAGCTTTTCCAAAGGTTGTAGAACCCGCACTTGAAAATGAGGTATTCTTTGAAAAATTGAAGGCTTGCTTATCCAAGTTAACTGAGGAGTTCAATGCAACACAAAAGTCTTTGCCATACCACTCAATGCAATGTTATTCAAAATATACACTATAGTAGCAATAATTCAGTTGAAGCTCAATCCCTTGTGAATGTACTGAATCCACCACGTGCTCAAGCAAAGGGCCAACCAAGAGTCCTTAGGTTAAAACCTCAACGGGAGATGAAGCCACCAACAGGAAGGAAGTGCAATGTTTGTAGTATAATTGGACATGACAAACGTAATTGTCCAATGAGAGCACGTATAATGTAAGTGCTTGTTTTGTTTTCTATACGACATTTTCAAAACATGATTTGAGTTGTAAATTCATATGTCTATCTTTAGTTAACAAAAATATCTCACCCTCTCTTGGACCTTATATAGCCTTGAGTTATCCTTCATTATATTCATCCTATAATCCAATGAACCTTGAATATAAGTTCCCTTACGTAACTAGAAATTGTTTAATATTCTCTCAAGAATTATATTGCATGGCTGATATATGTTATTGTGTTTTTGCAGGAAGCTAGTCATATGATTGCCAATGATGATAGATGGGAGTGGTGTAATACATCCATTTTGTTTTTTTTTTAAAGAAAATGTATTAAAGGAATTTGACAAATACATTGATGTAAACAAATTATTTTATTATACTGGTTTTTATTTGATGGGAGTCTATGCATTGATGTGGACAGACTCACATTTAGTTTTTTGTCGAAGTTAAATTGAAATGGTTGTTCTACTAATGTACAAGTCCATTCTCTCTCTCTCTCTCTCTCTCTCATATGCGGCCTACTATTATTGTGAGCACAAGGGCCCTTAAAAGGTTCCAACAATTGTTGTGCCTTATAAGGTTCTAAGCATTGCTGTCTATAGTTAGAGAAGATGTTGAAATGCCATAAGCACTTGATCCAATCCAGAACTCAATTAAGAAGTAATCTTTTATTCAAAGAGAGAGAGAGAGTAGAGAAAATGATGATGCCATGTCCTCGTTGCATTTCCACTTGATCCGGATCCCGAACTCACTTCAGAAGCAATCTTTTTATTTCAAAGAGAGAGATTCGGGGGAGAGGGGTAGCCATGAGACTTTCATCAATTTTTTTTATTTCTAGCAATTTCTGTCATATATTCGCAAAAACAATTCTTGAAAAAAAAGATTGTGACCATTCTATCAAGGAAAAATACAATCAGTTACATTACATATTACATTCAACAACTTATAACCTTCCCTGTTGTAAGCACCAAGTAATATTTGGGCATTGAACCATTGCCTCAAATTCCTTGCTAGCTAAAGTTACAAATGATTGTGGTCTGCATAAAACCCAAGGCTTGGCATTATAACAAAGGCAACAACATATGCCATACCCATACCAAAACCAACCAGAGCCTCAAGCACATCAGGTTCAGAGTAGCAGCCATGCAGCACTTTTACGCCCATATTCATTGTTGATCCAACCCCCAAGTCTCAAGCTAATCCAACAAATGGCACCCACACCATGCTCACTATGGTTACCTGAAAAATAATCGTCATTAATAATTCACTCTGCATAGATTGCGAGGTATGCATCCATTATGACTAGGAAAAAAGAGTTTTGAAATTGCAAAAAAAAATTTTGCATTTGAATAAATCTAAAGGACTTCATAGCATAAAATAAAAATAAAAACTAAAAATAAAACTCCAATCAGCTAGCGTCATGATAGTATCCACTAAACTTTTACATTGAATAACAACAAAGTGGTATTACTATGGTGTGAAAATTAATCACAAAAAGGAACTTTAAATCCCAAATCTCTGAGCACTATTTGATAAAACAAACAAAATTACAATGTAACTGAGGCAAAAATTCAAATTTTACAGGCCACCTGGAAAACACAACCTCTTCATAGACACCTAAACAAAAAAAATCAAAGTAAGATAATAGTATCAACAATACTAATAATTCATTTCAGTGTATCTATGAAAGATAATAGTATCAACAATACTAATAATTCGTTTCAGTGTATCTATGAAAATAAAGAAAACAGAACCTCTTCATAGATGCCTAAAAAATATTTCAAAGGAATATAATAGTATCAACAATACTAATAATTCATTTTACTTTATCTAAGAAAGAAACAAATAAGGATTTTTATCGACTGTAACAGTAACATTTTTATTTAAAAAAAATTTATTAAAGTATGTTTTCTTTCTAGCTAGGGCTTTTGTATGCTAAAGAATTTGCATCCTTTTTTTTTCTTATCTCCTTCAACTTTCTTGAGAGAGAGCAAATATGGAGAGGGAGAGAGGGAGAGAGAGAGAAAGAGAGAGAGAGAGAGAGAGAGTGTGTGTGTGTTTGGGGGATAGGGGAGAGAGAGGGAGGAAAAATGGGGGAAAGTGAGAAAGGCGGAGTAGAAATTTTTCACACCATTTGCTTTCCTCAAAGCATAAATTTTGGACACCATTTTTTTCCTTGAAACAGATTTTTCTTTTTTTGGTTTTGGATTGAAGTATCTTGGGTTGGTTTCTGAAACATAAATGGAGTATCTCTATGGATTGATTGCTTTGACATAAAGAAATGTTTGATCATTTTATAGAGAGTAGAGAGTTTCTTACTAATTATGATTAGGGATTAGGGCTAATTTATCCCTCTTCCTTCTAATTTATGTATTGGGATTCCATGTCGAGAGCTCGCAGGGATGGTGAGACAAAGAGATATGGGAGGAAAAATGGAGGAGAGAGGTGGAGCAAAAGTAGGGAGATAACGAGAGAGCTTGGGGGATGAGAGAGAGATGGAGGGAAGATAGGGAAATGAGGTAAAATGGGAAGAAAAAAAGAGATGGGAGAGCCCCCAGTTTTAAAAGTCTTAATCCCATTTGTTCACTTAGTAGGAACGATGGACGGTTGGCACTCCACCAAACTACTATTCCTATCGTTAGCCACCGTTCGGGAACTTATATATGTGTGTGTGTGTGATGACCCAAACTTTTTTAGGCCAGCTATAATGTATGGAGGGATAGGGAGGAAGGAAGAAGTGTCAGCACTGGTTGAGTTGTGAGCAGCGCCGACTGTAAAAGGAAGAAGTGCAAGCATTGGGTGAGTTGTGAGCAGCACGGACTGTGAAGAGAAGAAGTGTCAGTGCCGCCTGAGTTGTAAGCAGCACCTGCTATAAAGAGAAGAAGTGTCAGCATCAGCTGAGTTGTGACCAGTGCCGGTTGTGATGAGAAGAAGTGTCAGCGCCGACTGTGTTGTGTACACAGACCAACGCCAATTGTGTCATGTGTAGGAGAAGCAAACCAGCGCCGGCTACATTATTGATATGCATGGATTATGAGTGCCACTTGTGAGATGCATGCTGATGTGAGTGCCACTTGTCCAGATTTTAGGTCTTTTGATGACACTTAGGCCACCACCCCAAACATAAGAGTACTTAAGCCTCTCCTCTCACCCACGTCACTCACTCTTCCCTCATTTGTCCCCTCTCTAAGACCCAAGGTTTGAAGAAGTGACTGTTGGAGCGCAGCCATTTTGGGTGGGTGAGAACTGTGAACAGAGGATTGGACAAGGCCCCATTGTTATTTAAGTGGATCTACCACCATTGCATTGTATTCATAAGGATGCAAGGGAATTTATGCATGTGAAATGAGCAATAGAAGTGTATGTGATGTAGAAATCCTTATGCCTTTTTTACTAGAATTTGGGGCTTTTGTTCTATGATAATGTTAAATGTATGATTCTTTTTGTGTAAGAAATGCATGTTATATGTGTTCACATTGTGAGAGAATGGTTGTTATCATGTTTATCACCATGAAATGAGGGTTATGGAATGTATTCTTGAGACATGTTATATGCCACTGTGAAATTCTAAAATTAAGTGAGTGCTTAAATGTGGCTTTTGAACTATCAAATGGGGTCTGATCGACATCAAACTACCTCCGTTAGAAAGATATACGAGTCTAGTAAAATGTTCATTTTTTCCTACTGTTGAAATTCTTTATGAAAATAAAGTTATGTTTCAAAATGAGAGAGTATATCATTGTTAACTGCTTTCCTTGATTTTCCACTGACGTTGCCGTTGACACTGATTTTAACTATCCAACTGATGTCCATTTTTGGCAAACATAGCTATTTGAAAGACCTTTGAATGGGCTAAAATTTCATTAGAAATTATTTTGAAATTATTTTTAGATTGAAAGTTATACCTCAGTTTATGAAGGTATATCACTATGGGCAGTGTTGACAAAAATTCAAAACTATCACCTTGTTTGGCACGAATCTTTGAATCACCAAATGGAATCAAAATGCTTTCAAATTTACCTTGTCAAAAACATATACGTCTTGGCTTAAACTTTGATTTTGAAACCGTCACAAGTTACCACACGGTTTGAAAGTTATAATGATTTGAAACAGGGTACCTCACTGTCCACTGTACACAGCAGGGCACAGCTAGTTAACCCTTAACTCTTGAAACCTTTAAGAGGCCAAATAGGGCCCAATTCTCTTCAAACCACTCCCATTTGAAGGGTAGGGGTGTCTAGTGCAAAATTAGTTCTGGAACCGTTTTTACTTCCAAAGGAATTGGGAGTTATGACCAGGTTTTGATGAGATGTCACTAGCTGAAATTGCAGGAAATGTGACATCGACACTAAGATTATGTGACTCTGATAATGCGATTATATCATGTTGATACTGTTATAATATGAATCTGATACTGTTAATTATGTGATCTTGATATTGTCTGATTTTGCTATATGAATATTGATTTCTGACCACTATGCAATGGGTCCTCCATTGGTAGTGGATATTGTGATTTCTGTCATATTGATACTATTATACATGCCATGTTCGCTACGCAATGGGTCCTCCATTGGTAGTGAATATTCTGACTTTGTTATATGAAAACTGATATTTTGTGACATCTAGCCACTACGCAATGGGTCCTTCATTAGTAGTGGATATTCTAATACTGATATTTTGTGATTTCTGACCACTATGCAATGGGTCCTCCATTGGTAGTGGATATTCTAATTCTGTTATATGAATTCTGTTATCCTATGATTTTCGACCACTACGCGATGAGTCCTCCATTGGTAGTGGATATTCTGATTCTGTGACCTCTACGCAATGGGTCCTCCATTGGTAGTCGGGTATTCTGTACCTCGACTCCTATGATAGGAGTGGAAGCAAGATGTAACTGTAAATAACTGGGAGGGTCGCGCCGCCCGAATTGTCATGGGCACTATGCATTGGGCCCTCCAATGGTGGTGTAATGCCCTCTCGCCTAAGGCACCAATGATGGTCGTGTCTTGCAAGGCCTCAACCTATCAAAAATCCCAAAGCGCGTTGGGGATGTGTGAGTGAGTGAGGATATTATGAAGTGGGGCACCCACTTGTCATTATCCTCCCTCCTAATTGAGGGTAGAAGTCCCAAGTTACAGGATTGGCTTAGCCTAATCGATGTGGCTTCTACTTCGGGAGTAAATTAATATGTTATGTTTATCTGAATTATGTATTCTGTAAGACTATCTGACGGTAACTGGTAGATGTCATTTTGAGAACAAGTAATCATTAACTGATTCTTACCTTCGTTATACAGCATTCATGTGTACTCTGATATGTGACTACACGCTGTAAGACAAATGCGATTTCTGATGAACTATGGTCAAGTTATCATGTATATACTGTTACTCAGGAATGCAAGGGTGATGATCTGCTTACTAGGCCTTTGGATCATTCCATTTTAATCTCATAAATGTAAAGTGAAGGGTGGTGGCAGTTATACCAAGGTGGGTGGCAATTTGAGGGCTTGAAGCACGAAATTAAGAAGTTTGAGAAGTTGTTTTCCGAAGACTTTCACAATATGTTTTGGTGATTTCAGCAGAATGATGTATACTTCATTTTGTGCATTTTGGGCCAGTAGTGCCTCTAAGAAATTGTAAAGACTTTTGAAATTTAATGAATTGATGAATGGATTTATTCTAGTTTACTTTCGTAGTTTGCTCTCAATTCCGTGTTTTTATGCGTTGAACCACTCCCACCTGAATGACGTTTGCGACCTCCAATAGCGATCCCACGCTCTGTCGCCCTCCGGTAGGGGTCAGGGAGCGGGGTCGTGATAGTTATATTATCAGAACAGCCAGGACAGGAATCTTGGCCTAGGGAGTTTAGAAGTGTCTTTAGGATAGTTTTAGGTAGATTAGTAATTGAGTGTTTGTGTCTTAGGTTGGAGATGCCGAGAACTTGGGCCAATAATTCAAGCTCCAGTAATGAAATCACTGAGGCCCTCGGTGAATTCATCAAGACTTTAGGGACTATGACACAAATGATGAAGGAAGCTATGCCAGCCCCATCTACACCTTCCCTTGACTCGAAGGATAGTAGCTTAATAGAGAAGTTTAGGAGGCTGGCTCCTCCGACCTTCTTAGGGCTTAGGGAAGTAAAAAAGCCTGAGAAATGGAGGAGATAGGTGGATAAGGTATTCAAAGTTTTAAACTACACTGATGAGTAGAAAGTAAGGCTAGGCACTTTCATGCTTGAAAGGGACGCTGAGCATTGGTGGGGCTCGGTAGAACAATATTTGGAAAGGACAAGGACAGAAATGACTTGGAAGAATTTTCTAGAAGCCTTCAATCAAAAGTACTTTCTTGATTCAGTAAGGGAAAGAAAAGAAGTAGAGTTTATCGAGCTGTAGCAAGGGAATTTAACTGTGGAGCAGTATGTAGCCAAGTTTTCTTAGTTGTCAAGGTATGCGCCACACATCATTAATATCGAGGCGTGGAAGAGTAGTAAGTTCGAAAGAGGTATCAGGCCAGAAATAAGGAGGGGAGTAATACCAGCCAATTTAAAAACTTTTTCCCCTTTAGTGGATCAGGCCATGAAGAAAGAAAAGGAAGATGAAGAGTCCCGTGGTGGAGGAAACTAGAAGATGAGACCAGACCAGTTTGGAAACTCGGGGAGAAAAGCTCGACCACCATTGAAGAGGAACTTTCGGGGAAGAGAAAATCAGAGGAGCAAGAAGATTCAGAGGACGTTACCGGGAGATGTAGGAGAGAATCGACGCCCGACGTGTCCAAATTGCGGGAAGGATAACCACTTGGCGGTTGATTGCCAAAGGAAGACTAGGGCATACTTCAGGTGTGGCAAGCCGGGCCACCATATTAGAGATTGCTCAGTAAGGGGACCTGAGAACCGACCAAAGACTCAAGGTTGGGTGTTTTCTCTCACCAACCAAGAAGCTAAAGCATCAACTTCAGTTATCAGAGATACACTCCCCGTTTATGGCATTGAAGCAAAAATCCTAGTTGATCCTGGATCCACACACTCTTTTGTTGCACTTCACTTTTCATGCCACATAAATGCTAGACCTTCTTTGCTTGACTGGATATTGGTAGTATGCACACTTATGGGGGGATCTATAGAAACTGATACTGTTTATAAACATTGTGGGATTTTACTTAAAGTGTGTGAGCTGCATATAGATTTGATATTGTTAGATATCCAAGACTTTGATGTTGTTTTGGGCATGGACTGGCTATCTACACATCATGCTACTATAAATTATCGTAATAAGACTGTAACCCTTAGACGCCCAAACCAACCTGAGTTGAATTTTATTGGTGTCAAGGATGTTCCTCCTCTGCATTTTATTTCAGCTATTCGGGCTTCCCGTTTACTGACTAAAAGTTGTGTTGGGTGTCTTGCTTACGTAGTGGAAAATTGGGATGACCGGTCTAACTTAGAAGAGATACCGGTGGTGAGAGAGTATCTGGAGGTCTTTCCCGAAGAGTTAACCTCTCTGCCCCTAGTCAAAAAAATAGAATTTGAGATATATGTGGCCTTTGACACTACCCCCATCTCTAAAGCCCCTCATAGGATGGCCCCTGCAGATCTAAAAGAACAATTACAAGAGTTACTGGAGAAGGGTTTTATTCGACCTAGTGTGCCACCCTGGGGTGCGCCTATCTTATTTGTTAAAAAAAAGGATGGGTATTTGAGGCTATGTATTGACTATCGGCAGTTGAACCATGTCACTGTGAAAAATAAGTACCCCTTGCCTAGAATTGATGACCTTTTTTATTAACTCAAAGGGGCCCAAGTATTCTCTAAGATCGACCTTCGGTCAGGTTATACCATCAGCTGCGAGTCAAGGAAGAAGATGTACCTAAGACAGCATTCAGGACTCGTTATGGTCACTACGAGTTCTTAGTAATGCCCTTTGGGCTGACTAGTGCCCCTGCCATCTTTATGGATTTGATGAATAGGGTGTTTAGACCCTTTTTGGATGACTTTGTGGTGGTTTTTATAGATGACATTCTGGTATATTCAAGGAATCTAGAAGAGCATGAACAGCATTTGAGAATGGTCCTCCATAACCTAAAAACAGAAAAGTTATATGCTAAACTAGGGAAAAGCGAGTTTTAGCTTTCAAGAATAGTCTTCTTGGGCATGTTATTTTTAAGGAGGGGGTCACAATTGACCTTTGTAAGATTTAAGCCATGCTTAAATGGGGAAGACCGACAAATGTGATAGAAGTCCATAGTTTTTTGGGTCCTGTAGGATACTATAGACGTTTTGTAAAAGGTTTTTCAACGATAGCACTTCCCCTGACTAGCCTGACCCAGAAAGGAGTAACATTTATATGGTCAAATGATTGTGAGAAGAGTTTCCAAGAATTAAAGAAGAGATTGACTACAGCCCCAATACTAACTTTGCTCGAAGGAAATGAAGGCTTTGTACTCTACACTGATGCTTCCCATAAGGGATTAGGGTGTGTATTAATGCAGCAAGAGAAAGTTATAGCTTATGCCTCCAGGCAGTTAAAGTTGCACAAGCAAAATTACCCAATTCATGACTTAGAGCTCGCGGCTGTGATTTTTGCCTTGAAGATTTGGGGACTTTATCTCTATGGAGCCCAGTTCAAGATATTTACAGATCATAAGAGCCTCAAGTATTTATTTTCTCAGAAGGAGTTGAATATAAGGCAAAGGAGATGGATGGACCTACTAAATGATTATCATTGTACCATCAATTACCAATCGAGCAAGACAAATGTAGTAGCCAACGCTTTAAGTCGAAAACTCTGGATATCAGTAGCACATATGATGGCCCGAGGGATGAAACTGATAGAAGATGCAGTGAAGTGGTGCCCGACTTTACCCTCTAGTTCTGAGATAAAAATAACTACAGGTATAAGGGTGGAACCTCAACTCTTTCAACAGATCAGGGTAGCTGAAAAGGCAGACCCCCAGCTGAGTAAAATTCTGGGGAGACTTAAAGCAGGAAAGAGAAGGGGATTTTTCTGTCGGGTAGTGATGATTTATTAAGATGTAGAGAACTGGTATGCGTCCCAAGTGATGAGAAGATAAAAAGGGCTATTCTAGAGGAAGCGCACCACTCCCATTATACTGTGCACCCAAGAAGCACAAAAATGTACCAAAATTTAAAGAAGACCTTTTGGTGGAATAACATGAAGCAAGATGTGGCACAATTTGTTTCTAAATGTCTGACCTGTCAGAAAGTAAAGGCTGAACATCAGAGACCTGTAGGGCCTGTACCTAAATGGAAGTGGGAGCACATCATTATAGACTTTGTGTCCAGTTTGCCAAGGTCAGGCATGGGACACGACAGTGTTTGGGTTATTGTGGACCGATTAACTAAGGCTGCACATTTCTTACCGGTCCGCACTACATATACCCTAGATAGACTGACTCAGTTTTAAACAAAATAAAAAAACATGAGTATAGGTGTGTAGCAATAAGAACGAAAATATCCAGTGGAAGCCTCAGTCATGATCCCTCAAATCAACCATGAGACCACTGGAAGCCTCCTGCTCACTCGCTCTTGAACAAACTCTAAGCTCAGCTCCAATGTCTCACAAAGCCACAAGAGAAGAAGAGACAAGTGGCCTCACTAGGGTCATCCTCTAACCACAAATCGCCTATGCAGGATCGCTACCGGCATGCTCTAATGCCACACTCACCAATGCAACTTGAAGAATCAGATCAGCAAGTTGCACCTATAGTGTCTCTGACTACCTCCTATGTGCATCCTAGAAAGGAAAACGAAGTCTCTCAAAAACTATCAAAAATATGATAAGAGGAAAGCATAAAGGAAAAGAGGAAAGAAATAGAGCAGAAAGAAAAGTATGTACTTGCTCATCACACACTTGGGTGAGACTCTCACTCAGTCTACCTACATCACATCTTGCACTCACCGAAACAACGACAACTGCCCAGGAAGGACCCACAATTGAAGCCCGAGCATGACTTTGAGAAATCCGAATCATCTCAAACTTAGATTGTGCTCAATCTTTCTCAGCCCTCAACAATGTCCTTTCCTGCTCCCTCTCTATCTCGAGCCTCTGAAGATTCGCAATCATGCTTTCAACCTCGGATTGCAACTCTATACTATGTGCCTCAAAATGATCTCGAAATTATGTCATATGCTCCAGCCGAGTCCTTAGATGATCCACCTCAACACTAACCTTCTCTCCATGACCAGCTCTCCGTAGCCTCTTCATGAAATCTCAAGCATGAGGAGAAAGATACATGATATCTCTCGAGGCAGGCCTGAACTTCTCATCATACAATGCCAAGGGCACGATAGCCTCCTATTCACTCAGCCTGAGTCTGATCTCATGCCTTTGCTCCCACTCTGTCCTCCAAGTTGTACCTGACCAGTGCTCCTCTTGATAGCTCACTCTAATGACTGGACGCTCCCATCAAGAAGTATAGAAAAAAGGGATAGTTTGAAGGTATTTTCTATCACTTGTATCCCCAATATGAATAAAGAGAAAGAATTTTGTGACTTAGGCCCGCGGGTACCAAAATGCATGTGGACTACAGAAGCCGTAGGACAATAAACCCTGATCCATAAGTGAAATTTCCAAAAGTGTCAGAATGGCCTAAGAAGGTTCAAGATCGTGCCTAAAGGCCTCCTAATAACACCTACCACGTTTCATCGTAAACCGACAAGTTTAAGGCAGTGTAGACGACAAAACCATTTTGGAAAATTCTGCCTTTATCATACTGAAAATGGATCTTGAACTATAGCACCATTATCATAGTGTTAAATGGTCTCCAGACCATCTCCATTGGATTCAAAACATTTGAAAACCATCAGGTACCAATTTTCGGTGCATTTGGATGCTTTTGGAGCAAGTTATGGCTAAATTACACTATTATGGAAACTGTACTTCACTATTTCCAGGGGCAAACTTTCCATGGTCGTATCTTTCTTATCTCAAGTCAGATCGAGCTCAAATTTTGGGAGCATGTTCATCTCATCGACCTGGTCGATTTGATATATGGCATGCATAATGACACGGCCCAAGCCGAGAGAAATCAAAGAGAGAATTTCATCGAAAAGTAATAGGAAATTTCCAGCAGCACGTCCCCTTGATCGAACGCCCGCATCACAGTGCTCGCGCACCAGATCGTCATAAAACAAGACCCGTTATGACCACAAGGTCGAGAGCTTCCTCTGGGTCAAACCTCTCGCGTGATGGACGATCGAATTCCTCATAAATCAGGGATGAACAGTGGCAAATTCCAGCCACTGGAATCTAGACTTCGGCCAAATTTTCCCAATTCGAAAAACAGTCATCCAGGCACCAAATCGAGTTCTTCTTGGAAAATGATCCTGGCAACTTGCTCATCACGCTACAACAAAGAAATCAGCAAAGAACACTGAGAAACCGGTTGAATCCTAAATCTAAGGATGCACATTTTCCCGTGTTTTTGCTGCGTCATGATGGTGGCTCGAAAGTTCGATTCATGGCTCGAAATGGGTATCAAAACCACCGTCTTCCTGAGCTGATCAAGAAAAGAATAATCTTGTGGTCGAAATAATACTAGAAAGACCCTGAACGGATCCCGGAAGATCGTAAATGTTACATTGCCATGATAGGGACTTGTTTGGAATTTCATCATTTGTGGGTAAGGGGCAAAATTGTTAATTCGTTTAATTGTTAATTTTTACCAATTAGGTTAGAATTTGGGCATCCACCCATGTTTAGACCTAAAATCTATATAAGCATGTGATATGCTAATGTAAAGGACCCTTCTTTGATTAATAAAATTTGGGCTTTTCATTTAAGTTTTTGGGTCACGATCTAGGGAGAGAGAGAGAGGAGAGACAAGATCTTGGTGGGTACCCTTGGGCATTACAGGTAACTTTCTTTCTCTTTTCTCTTTTCTCTCTTCTTTCTCTCTCTTCCCCCTCTTCTTCTTTCCTTTCTCTCTCTTCTTCTTTCCTTTCTCTCTCTTCTTCTTTCTTTTCTTTCTCTTCTTCTTTCCTTTCTCTCTCTCATTTCCTTCTTCTATCATGCACGGCAGTGCACACTGCCGAGTGTGATCTTCTCTCTCTTCTCCTTTCTTTCTTCTGTCCCACATGACGGCACACACTACTGAGCGTGACCTTCTCTCTCTTCCCTCTTTTCTCTTTCTTCTGTCCCGCATGATAGTGCACACTGCCGAGCGTGACCTTCTCTCTCTTCCTTGTTTTCTCTTTCTTATGTCCCACATGGCAGTACACACTGTCGAGCACGACCTTCTCTTTCTTCCGTCTTCTCTCTTTCTTCTATTCTGCATGGCAGTGCACACTGCCGAGCGTGACCTTCTCTCTCTTCTCTCTTCTCTCTTCTCTCTTCTCTCTGTCTCGCACGGCAGTGAATACTGCCAACTGTGACCCTCTTGTCTCTCTCTTACTTCTCTTGTCTCCCCCTTCCTATCCTGCACGGCAGCACACACTACAGGGTGTGACACTACCTTCTCTCTCTTTCCTCTTCATCTTGCACGGCAGTACATACTGTCGAGCACGACCTCTTTCTCCTTTCTCCTCTCTCTCCTTTGCTTGCTTGACCAGAGGGCAGGCTGAGCCTTGTACTGTCGTGCTAGTCTTGTCGCGAGCAGTCTAGCCGTCGTGCTGGTCTTGTCACCGTGCTCGTCTAGCTGCCCCGTCAGACCAGTCGCTACGCCTGACCAACCACCGTGCCAGTCTTGTCGCCGAGAAATTTAGCCGTCGTGTCGGTCTAGTCACCATGCCCATCTAGCTTTCGCGTCAGATCAGTCGGTGGGCCAGTCTTGCCACTGTACCAAGCTAGTCACCAAGTCAAAATTCTTCAGTCTCTTTCACTTCTCTTCTCTCTTTCACTTCTCTTCTCTCTTTTCTTCTCTTCTCTTCTCTCATTCCTTTTCTTCTCTCCTCCCTTTTGAAAGGTTTAGTGAGAGCCAAGCTAACCTTCACCCTCTTTTCTCTATTCTTCTAAAAATATATTTCATCTCTGAAGGATCTGGGTGAAAAACAAACAAATCTTCGTTTCTCCTTTCTATTTCTCTTGAGGATCTTGGTGAAAGCCAAACCAGCATTCATTCCTCTTTTCTCTCTTTTCTTTCAAAAATACATTTTAACTCTGAAGGATCTGGGTGAAAAACAGACTAGCCTTCGTTCCTCTTTTCTCTCTTTTCTTTCAAAAAATACATTTTATCTCTAAAGGACTTGGGTGAAAAACAAGCCAGCCTTCGTCTCTTTTTTTCATCTTTCTCTGAAGAACTGGGTGAAAGTCAAACCAGTCTTCAGCTCTCTTTTCTTTCTCTACTTTTCTTCTTCTTTCTTTGAAGAGCTAAGTGAAAGCCAAACCAGTCTTCGTCTCTTTTTCTCTCTCTATCCTCTTCTCTTTCTTTCTCTCCCCTCTAAAATTCTTTTCTCTCTTTTAATGTCTCTTCCCCATCTAATTTGTTTTCCCTTTTTTTTCTTTTCTGTAAAATATGCACTAAGAGTCCCTTGTCAAGGAGCCTTGTAAGGCTGTCGAATAGACATGGACTCCATTATGTTGATTCTTATATTTTCCTTTGAGTACACACGTACATGTGCACTCACCCTATGACAAGGTGGGGTCCTCAGACCCACCTGTCTGTATTCTAATGTGTGTGTATGTTTGCAGGTAAGAATAAACATGTCAATGGAGACGATTCCGAACTGGCTACAGGCCAAGGGGCATTCTACGTGATCTAAGAGGGCGCCCATGTGCACTAGCCCGAGAGCAGCCATGCGTCTCCTTTACACGGTTCCTAAGAGAGCAGCCATGCCACCAGGTCATCCCGACCCAAAGGGTAAGATCGAGGCATCTAACCAAGGACCAGCATGGAGCCTGAACTGTCGTAGAACACTCTCAGAGTGATAAGCCTCGGTCACGTCCATGCAAATCAGATGTGCCCAAGTGAGAAAGATATGATCTGCCTTCTTGTAGATGGTTGTCCTATCCTCTACAACAGTAGCTCAGGTAATTTAAAAAGAGAAAAAGCAATTCCCAGTCGAATGACCCAAAGAAAATTCTTAAAGAAGAAAAAGAAAGGAAGTCAACAAAAAGGGAATTTGATAACCTCATGCTCGGACATAGTATTGAAGAACAAGGAGTAGAAAGAATGCGGATAAAATGAGTTGGTCTGCCAGAGCTCTAATGGCGACCTGCGAATATGGGGGAACCGCTCTACTATCTCGCCTGAAATGGGACGGGGCACAGCAACATGCTCCCAAGCTTAGACCTAGTTCCAAATAAAAACAAATAAGAGGTTAAAAACCAATATGAAAAGATTAGGGAACATACTAACAATGACTAAACAAAACTTTCACATACCTGAAGGAAGATAGAGCATCCTCCCGCATAGTCACCTCGACTTTCGTGATCTTACCAAGGCATTGGAAAAGCCAAGCAAGTATCACAAGTGCCCAGGCGACTCACTCCAGATACTCCAAGTCCCTAGTGGTTCAGACCACCTTATATCTGGCCCATCCCTGCGACCCATCTACATACATAAAGTCTTTGAACAAAAAGATCAAGAAGGTCCTCAGCTCCCGAACCTCCTCCAATGACATGGGATTATGGACTACCTCCATACCCACGGGATCTTTAAAAAGTTCATCCACAGCCTCTAGAAGCTCACGCTCACATCATCTGCGAGTCCTAAGGCTCCTGTCTCTCTCATCCTCATCAATCTCCTCACCAAGGGATCGTTTCTTGCCTCAGTATCAAACACAAAGTAATCTTTTGCCATTAACTGAAAATTTTCATAACTTTGGATTTATCCCAAGGTCTTTTATGAAACTTAGACCAAATTAAGCTAGGCCGCATATTTCCAAGAGCAAATTGGCAGGAAAGAATGTGTTCTTTAGCATTTTTCTCAACCGCACAACTTTGCATCATATATCTTCCATGGATGTTGATGCAATGAGAGCTTATCTCTCCGAGTCCAACAGTTCAAGTGAAGGGATCATCTGAATCTCAACTAAGTTTGAGTCGCAATTTTTTAACTCAATATAATAAATATTGCGAGGTGCTCAGTTATGTTTAGTACTTGGACATTGCAATTAATGTATTGACTGCACGTAAACACTTTTAAGCAGTGTTTTAAAAAACGGCGAGTCGAACCGGACTCGCCCGGTTCGACTCGGAAACACATTCTTCCATGGATGTTGATGCAATGAGAGCTTATCTCTCCGAGTCCAATAGTTCAAGTGAAGGGATCATCTGAATCTCAACTAAGTTTGAGTCGCAATTTTTTAACTCAATATAATAAATATTGCGAGGTGCTGAGTTATGTTTAGTACTTGGACGTTGCAATTAATGTATTGACTGCATGTAAACACTTTTAAGCAGTGCTTTAAAAAACTGCGAGTCGAACCCGGAAACACGCTTGCCCGTGCCGGTTCCACCCAAAAACGGGAACCGCCTGGTTCTAGAGTGGAACCGCCGATTCCCATCCGGTTCAGCCCCGTTCTAGAGACGTAACGCATGACACGCACGTGCGAGCGTGCCCCACGCACACTCACACGTGCACACATGTGTTCGAGCACACATGCGAGCATGCCCCACGTACACTCACACGCGCACACGTGTGTCTGAGCGCAGGTGCGAGCGTGCCCCACGCACATTCGCATGTGCACACGTGTGTCCAAGCGCACGTGCGAGGTTTTCCTAATATTCTTATATACATTTTATAGTTCATATTGTATAGGTATTTATATACCAAAGTTGAATACCCATCTTTCGATGTGGGATAATTCCCAAACATCATTAAATGAAAATGAAATGTAAATATAGTCTATTAAGCAGCAATTTATAATCACATGTAGTTAGATGGTTTGATGGTTATGACTTTGTTTTTTTCACTTGAGGTCCCAAGGTCGAATCCCCTTGGGCATGTGTTGCATTTTTGTTGTGTATATAGTGGTTGGTATAAATATAAATATTTTTGTTGTATGCGAATCCCCTTGGGCATGTGTTGCATTTTTGTTGTATATATAGTGGTTGCTATAAATATAAATATTTTTGTTGTGTATATAGTGGTTGGTATAAATATAAATATTTTTGTAAATAATATAAAAGACATAAAAAAATGAAAAATAAAAAAATTAATTTTTTATATAACAGTTAATTTTTGTTGTATATAGTAGTATAATTATTTTTGTAAATAATATGAAAGGTATAAAAAAAAAAAAAAAAAAAGTTTATTCTATTTGAAATCTCCATCTTTCTACTAACAATCTCTTTTATTAAATTTATTATAGAAACCTAAAAAAATAAATTTTTGAAAAATTGAAGTGTTATTTTCAAAATTTGTATGAATTTTATTAATTTTTACATTGATAACCAAATTTTTTATTTTATTTATGAATTTTTACATTATAAATCATGTAATGTACTATTTTTCTTACAATTATCAATAATACATTTTAAATTAGATAATATTATAAAATATTTTAAATTTGTTATTATTTGTCTAATAAAATAATGATAAAATGTAAACTAATATTTATAATTTCAGTATATAATATTATAATTAGTGAGGTTGTAATAATTTTGGATTATAGTTAGTTAGGCTGTAATAGTTTGGGTTTTTTTAACGGGTTAGGGTTTTTCTCCAAAACAAGATTTTAATGGTCATTCTTTCACTGATTAGTCTACTCTTTATAATAGTCCATATATAATTATATATTTTATTCATGATAATTCTATGATTTTTCTTTTATGTTACGCAAATTTAATAGTTAAAATAAATTTATACAGGGAAAGAACATCTCAATATTCACAAATTGATAAAAAAAATGAAAGTTAATAATGTAGTACCCTCATTTTTTATTGGATTCTTAAAAAAAACATTTATAATGAATTTTAATAATTTTTTCGAATTTTTTTGAAGCTTTAATCCAACCAATTCAGCCCATTCCCGATCCGGATCGTCGATTCTCCGATCCGAATCGGTTTTTGAGGTGCCAGATCAAGATCACCGATCCGCTTTTTAAACCATTGCTTTTAAGACAATTATATAGTATAATCACGATTATGCAACACCTGTTGTGGTATTAGAATTTTTCAAGTTTTCAAGAATCCGGAGACGGGCAACCCTGGGGAACCTAAACTGCAAGTCCTTTCTATCTATCGTGCAGCTAATTGTGACTTCCATCTTGGTCAAAACAAAACAAAAAAAAAAAATGATCTAACCCTCATCTCTCAACTGCTCACATAATTGACCGACCAAATACATCCATCCTTGAAGGCAAGGGGACCAGAAAAAGGCAGATTCTCTCAGCAATTATTCTGAAGAGGAGAGAGGGTTTTCTCTTGAGCAGGCAGGCAGGCAGCTTCTTTGCTAGTGGACTCTCTGTGTCTCCTTGTCCTCTCACTGTTTCACAAACCCAACAACCTTCTCCTTCACCTATATATATAAAAAAAAGAAAAGCAGGGGGAAGCCTTTTCGACAAATAAATTCGAAATTCTGCCTTCGCTATTCTAAATCACATTATAACCACGAATCTCCTTCATGATCCACAGGTGTTATTCTTCATGCTTAAAAGGTTGCACTTTGCTGCTGATGATTCCCAAACATCATTAATTTCTAAAACCACGGGAATCTGGTGATTGCGGGATTCCCAAGAACTTCAAACGCTTTTCAAAACATTGCAAAATCTGGTATCTTCTATAACATTTGGTTTGTTTTGGGCGGCTTTGAGATGAGCATTGTTGTTTCAGAAGTGATAAGTAAAGCTTCTTCCCCGTGAAAAAGGATTTGGTTCCCTCCATACCATGCGCATCAAGAATTAGTTAGATGCACTGTTTTTAAAACATTCTTTTTCATTTTATTTTATTTTCTAAGATGCGTAAGCCTCTATTTTTTTATTTAATTTTTTTTTCTTTTCTTTTTTTCGTTTCACTTATCCAAACGATTCAAGAATGATCTGGATCACCGACCCATTTCTCGACACTATTTAAAGGTGAGCATTACTTTGATTTTTTAGAGCCTCTGCTCTATACAAACTTCACCCATATTATAATACTATATTAAAAAACACAATTTTTATGCGGCCATCCCACATATTGTAGAAATACGGGCTTGGCAATAAATATATGTTTTTAAATATAATTTTATCCTAATTTTTTGAGAATATATAATCTTTAACATGGAGATCATGAATATGAACAAAAAAATTGAAAACTAGAAATAATAATTATATTAAGAAAACATTTAGATCGTTAATTACAATTGTTTTTTGATGGACCACCTATTTGCATCCATCTTTAAGATGGATGCTTTATACCTCAAGACATGAAACCAATGTCTCAGTATTCACTTATTTTTTTACAAAGTAATAAAATTACATAGTGTGCCACTTAATTATAAACATCCAAATATGAAAACAATGTCTCAGTATTCACCTATTTTTACCAAGTAATGAAAGTAATAGTGCATCACTTCTAATTTCCTTTAGAAACTAAGAAAACACCATTTTTAGAGATTTATAGCAATTTTTTTAAAACAAATTAGGAGAAACTTGTCGATTCGGCCGATTCTCTGATCCGACATGTCAATCCACCAATTCAACATGGTTTTTGAGGTGGACGATCTAGGTCGCCAATCCATTTTTATAAACCATGATTATTACCGTCCAATCAAATGGGTAAGAGTGGGACCAAAAGAACATGCCATGAACCGAAGTGGTACATAACACTCTCGTCTTCTTTTTTGACAAGAGTGTTGAATATTATTTAAATCATAGAGTCATTACAAGCATGATAGCAGAGAAAATGAAAAAAAAGAAACCAACATTAGAACAAATAAAAGAAAACCCTTAACGAGGGAAGGGATGCCCCCTTCTTAGCAAGGTCATCTACCAAAGTATTAGCCTCTCTATATATAGGATGAAGGTAATGTTGCTGCCAACAAATAATTCTTTAATGTGTAACCAAATATATCTCATTCGACAAGGTGTAATAGATAAGCAATTACACTAGTCCATCGCATTCTTTGTCCCCTTCCACAATAGGGAGTCCCCCAAGCTCATCTCCTTCCATAGCTTGATACCTTGTAGGACTGCTGCCATTTCAACATAGTTCGCAATAGCATCACCACACAATCCTGCAAAACAGACAGCTAAATTCCCACTTGAATCCCTGCATACTCCACCCACCCCAACCCTACTTGGATTTCCCATAGAAAAGCCATCAACATTCAATTTAAAGCAACCACTCAAACGAGGCTGCCAAGTACTTCTAGGCCTCACCTTAAGAAATCTTAACAAGATTAATTGATCAAAATTATCATCGACATCTATTCTTGAAGTCCCCCTTCCTTCTTTAGTAATTCTAAATCAATTCCATGTATTGAATAAGATCTTATTTTTTATGGTTGCCAAATCCACTGCCACACTTTCGAAAGTTCTCCAATTTCTTTCAAGCCAAACAAGGACAATGATAGTACATAGCTTTTCTCTTATCACATGGATCATAGAATACTTTTCCTATCTTAATAGAACAGGATATCTGAAAAGAGTGGTTCTGGGATGCCTTTGATTGTTTAAGGGTGACACCCTATCTAAGCCATGCCCTATATTAAAGAGTCTATTGTAAATTGCATAACAAGCCCCGGAACTACCACATTGCATTGGCAAGTCATACATGTATCATGTTCTACAAGTTCAGAAAAATCGAGATGTCTAGGCATTCTGAGCTTTCCTCTTGTAGATAAACTGAATACAAAGGCACAATCTCAAGGTTGCCACAAGAAGCACCTGTCAAGGCCTCAAAACCCAATGTAAATATATAAGTTATTTACTACGAAAGTAAGATATCGATTCCTGCCTCCCACAAGTTAAAAAAAGATGCAAAGCAAGATGATGGTGCATTTTTCCTCTTTTCGACTGTAAATCATAGCAATTTTTCTCTCTGTTTTTCTCTTAGATTGTTCAGTGGTGATGTTTATCTGCAATTTATCACAGGCTTTTGATTCTGCAGTTTTCAACACAGTTTGAACTCTGAAATTTTCCTTGACATTTCAAAGTGAGTCATCAGGCAAGTACCCTGAAGGGCATATGCCATGTGACGTATATGGCACTGTTTAGATCATAAATTATGTTATCTGAATTCGTGTACAAACACAATGCATTTCGACACAATGTGTATTAGCAGATAACATTGTCACAAACCAAGTGCAAGAAACCTAATTATTTGCATGATCCCATGCAAAAACCCTAACCAAGACCATGCAAGAGCTTCAAGGTCCCATGAGCCATTATGCTGAAAGGACAAAATCTAGTGGTGGCTACTGTAACCGATGGCACCCAGTACAGTCGACATAGGTGTGCTGAAGATTTATGAGAACGAATCTATGAGAGAGGCTGTTCTTACTTATTACATGGACAATTCATAACCACATCAGACTTTTGGGTAAGCCGTTCACATCAAATGTCAATGAGGAATTACAAGCCTAAAATTAACACCACAAATCGGAGGACACACGTTTTCATATCAATTAGTTGTACATAGGAGTTCTTGTGCTCTGATAACAAGCCATGCTAGTGCATGTGCAACAAGGAATACCCAATGTTAAGGATAGAGGTTATCAACTAAACCCTTGCTCAGAAAGCCAAGGGTTAGGAGGCACATAACTGTATCCCTTGAAGTGATCCTCGGCTGTGGGCGTGGGGGCCGAGGAGTCATCTGCCGGCATGGATGTCCAACACTTATCAAAGTTAGCCGTGCATTCCCTCCCACTAACATCAGGCCTGAATTTTGGTACTACTTCTCTCTCTTCCAATCTCTTCCAGTCTATTTGCTTGAACCATCTGTGCCTCTTAATGTCCTCCCCTCCGTTAGCACCACTACCCAGTCTCTTGGAAGGCTCCTTTTCCAACAGCTGAAAATGAAAATGCATGAACATAAGCTCCTTGCCAAAATAAATGAGAATGGATGCAAGACGAGTTTAAGCGATTTATTTTATTACCCCTTTGAGCAAAGAATGTGCTTCACTGGTCAAAAATGGTGGCAATTTCACTTTGTCCTTGATGATCCTTTGTTGAAGCTTATGCCTGTTGACATGTGTGAAGGGAGGCTGCCAAAAGCCACCCCAAGAATCACCTAATGTTGTCAAAAACTAAGAAAAAATTCTATTTGGATCTATTTGAAAGTAAAGAGAGCAACAACAATTGCAATAACAAAATGCTACTATAAACAAAACTACTATCACTACTACCACCGTGATGCATGTCAGAAGAAGCATAGAATTAATCTCCATTTGCTGGCATTCTGTTCTTCTAGGAAACACATCAAGAAAATCTTGGGGAAACTGAAAACAGGAGAAGTATCACAAAGAAGGCATATATATATATATATATATAAACATCCTTCAACCTATATTATTCTTTTTCTTTTATCAATAGCAACCAATAATATATTTTTAAACTTATATTTATATTTAATAGACAAGGAAATAATGAAGAAGGAAAATGGAACTCTGAACATGATGTCAATGTAATGGAATGAGTTGGCTGAATGTATTAAGAAAGTGATAAAAGAAATTTAGATAAGGAGGTACGAGTTAGTTCAAGTGGAAAGACTGAAAAGGGCAAGAGGTAGGCCCAAAAAAACTTGGTTGGAAGTAATATGAAAAGATATGGGGACTTATGGCCTCACTGAACATATGGTATTTAATAGAGCAGAATGGAGAACCAAGAATCATGTAGCCAACCCCAATTAATTGAGAAAAGGCTAAAATGATGATGATGATGATGTAATGAGGGGAAAACATATTGTGATATTATGGAAAACATCGAGATACAAGAAAAATTGGAGAATTATGCTAGTGTGATCAGAGAAACCAATGTATAGTTTAATATGATGAGTACCTGCCCCTTTAACATTTCATACAAAAGAATCCCAACGCTCCACCAGTCTGCATCTTTGTTGTGACCTTTTGCGAGTATGATTTCAGGGGCCATGTATTCTGTTGTTCCACACATGGAGCTCGATCTGCTCGATTCATCAATTTCCTTTGCCAACCCAAAATCAGTAAGCATCACCTGTAAAAATACATAGTTATCACTGCATATGAGTATTAACTACAAAGGTTCAAAAATATGTGCAAGGACAACTTTCTCTCACATGCCCATCTGCATCCATAAGAATGTTTTCAGGTTTGAGATCTCGATGGACGATCCCGTTCTTGTGAAGATGTGAAACGGCAGAAACAATCTCAGCAGTATAAACCCTTGCCTGATCCTCGCTAAGGAAGGAAAGATCCAAGTGGCATCCGAATCAAAACAATAGTCCACACCAAGTGACTCAAAAGGCTTTGAATGAACGAATACCTGAAGATACCCTGTCGATAAAGTTGAAAGAAAAGATGCCCTCCATTTATAAAATCTAGAATCAAGTAAAGCTTGGATTTTGTCTGCAGAATAAACAATGCAATTTGGTTAAAAAAAGGATATAGTAACCAACAAGAGAACAAGCTTGTAGAGAATGTGTATATCAAACTTTTGAATCGGAATATCCATGGATCCATGCAGCCTACCGGGTCCGGATGGGCCTGAACCACAGTGGACATGAGCCAGTGAACTGAACCACATGAGTCACAATACAAACCCAGGCAGTTCTATGGTGGAGACGCACATCTCAGGGTCTGACCCAAATCACGTGAGAGCCAACGAGTGACATTATTTGTTTCCTGCCAAGTCGACTCAGCCCAGGCCCTGCCCAGTTCCTGTCCTAGTTCCATGTTTTCAAAAACTGATATAGACTTAAAAACAAGAACAGCCTTGAAACAGTCACATAAATAAAACAAAGGATCTCGACTGGTTTTTTAAACATTGGTGGTGCCTATAGAAGGTCAATCGATTTTTTGTTTGCATTTGAGAATTTAAGACTGCAGAAAATGTTTTACAAGTAAAAAAGCACTATAAGTTTCCTCTTGTTTTCTTTCTTTCATTTCATTTGGCAGCAGCTCTTGATAACTTTTTCTTGTTTTTCTTTTTACATATTTGATTTATCTTCTTAAATAAATAAAAAATGTCGAGCTTCATTTTTTTTTTTTTTTTTCCGGAGGAAAACATTTTATTTGATTTTATTTAATGTTCCAGAGTACCACATGATATTGAACATCATTTGTATTTAACATTCAATGCACTTTTATAGAATTTCAGGCATTCCAAAGCCAAAGTGCTCTGAATTGATCAAAGAAAATGCCAAACTATACAATTCTATGCACAACATTATCGAATCCATGGGCTCACAAGTGCGGTGAACCTGACATTTTATTATGAAACCAAACTGTAATATGCACAAACGCTGTTTAGAGTAACCCATTTATATAACCTGGCTTTTGCATAATAGTATCTCTTTTCAAGTTGTAAGTGTTATTATGTTTTTCTTTTCCTGTTTTTACTTAATGAACGACTGATATCCTTTAATTGATTCAAGTTGCAAAGATACTTCTTCTATCTTCTTTTTTCTTTTTTTCATTTTGAAGATCTATTTAACTCCTTATTTATTTCTTAGAATTTTATGTGAGATTGTTTTTGCTGTTTGAAAAACTATTGATGCCCAAAAGTTCATTTTACTTATGAAACTCAAACCAATAGCTCAATTTAAGCTCCCATCCAATTGCTTTTTCTTAAAGATCCCTAAATTCAGTATTTCATCCCCTTTGTATCATACAAGATGTCACAAAAAACATTGACAAGAGGAAATTCATTTATAACTCCAATGGTCTATTTAGAACCAAGGAGAATCATCAATATAAAATTATACTATATAAAGATTATACATCAAAGCCACTTACCTCAAAAACGAAACTTTATTAAATTGATGTTAAACGAAAAGAAAATTTATTAAATTTTGATTCATATAGAGAGCCATTAATCAAAACAGTTTAACAAACAAGACTCCAATACCAGCTATAAAAGAACACCCAAAATGGAAAAAATGGGAATAAACAATAGCTCAAAATACCTGACATGTCCAAGTAATATTGTCTATCTCTCTGCTTTGGAACTTCAAGGAGCTTCACCCTCCTTGAAATTCTATACCCTCGTTTAATACAATCAAGCATGGTAGAAAAGCAACATTGTTTGCATGGCACCAATCTCTCAAGCCATTTTTTCTCTGATCAATAGCATTCAAAGATCCTCCATTTTCAAACTTAAACCCACCTTTTATTTTGATATGCATTGCATAGAATTAGCTACAATTTCTCCACTAATATACAGACCCAAACTCAGAAAAGAACTTTGTCTCAACTGCAACTATTAGTAAATTTCCCTTACCATATAATTATACGTATTATTTCAAAAAGTTAGAAAGCTCGGAGTATGTACAAAAAATAAGATTGGACACAATATATGGAATTAAGAAGTTCGACAAAAACTGCAGATCCAAATTATATATGGTCATAATTTCATATATGCCACTCTTTCTTGAGCTATATACATCCTAAAATTTCTGCAAACCACTAAATTTGGGTGGAATCCAAAGAAATACAGCTCTTTCCAGCACGCATTTGTAGAGATACAATTAAAAAAGCGGAGAATTTTCCTCCCAAAATACTAGAGATCCAAGGCATACATATAGAAGATAGAGGGATCGTCAATGAGTTACAAGATGGATAGAGCAGGATAGAGAGACTAGGTATTTAGTTGGCTACGGGGTAGACCAAGGAGTTAAGGAGGGCTTCATTGAGTTGCTAGGTAGAGAGAGGAGCTATTGGATGAGTTATGGGCTAGAGAAGGAAGGAGAAAAGGATGGATTTGGTAAGTTCTAGTGTCAAGGGAGAATGAGGAATTGGGTGAGATATAGGTTCGAGAGAAGAGAGGAGGACTTCAATGAGTTGCATATCAAATAAAATTTAGCTTTTGAAGGATTCAATCAAACAATGGAGCCCTTCCATTCCCAGCAACTTCAGGGATAGTATGGCCCTCATTCATTCCGTTGACACCCTTGAAGAGTCTAGGACTCTCTCTCCACCCAAGAACTAGCAAATAGGGCCTCTGCCAAGGAAAATCCTCTTCTCCACAAATAGGAGGAAACCTTCTGGTCTCAAGGATCCAAAATTAAATGGCTTAAAGTTGGAGACCACAATAGTGCTTTTTTCAATAAAACTGCTAGCACCAGGCGTAGGGGAAACACCATTTCTCAAATTTCAACTGGCCCTTGCACTTTCTCCCAGCTGGCCCAGATTAATAGACGCTTTGTTAGATATTTCAAAAACCTCTTCTCCTTACCTTATGCTCTAAAACCTTCCATAGGAAATATTTCCTTCTGAACTCTGTCCGCCGAGGAAGCGGTCTGGCTTGAAAGACCCCTCTCCTTAGAAGAGATTAGGAAGGTTGTCTTTGACTTTGGGTGTGACAAAGCCCCAGGTCCAGGTGGCTTCCTGGTTGCCATTTACCAGGATTTTTAGAATACTATGGCTCCAGACATCATCACCTTCTCTGAGTTCTTCCATAGAGGTCGCATTAATTATGTTATCAATTGTACTTTCTTAGCTCTCATTCCTAAAGTTGAAGGGTTAGAAAAACTTAGAGATTTCCGGCCAATCAGTCTCTTAAATTCTTCATACAAAATTCTAGCCAAAGTTCTTGCCCCCCGTCTGAAGGCGGTCTTTCATTATGTTATTGACCACACCCAATCTGCCTTTGTCGCTAACAGACAAATCTTGGATGGTGCTTTGTCAGCCCATGAAGCTATCCACTCTAGATTCCTTTCAGGGGATAATGGACTTGTCATTAAGCTTGACTGGGAAAAAGCTTATGACCGAGTTGAACGGAGTCTCCTGGACGAATTTCCATCGCGCATGGGATTCAGCAGCAAATGGAGATCCTGAATCATGGCTTGTATCTCCAACCCCACTTCTCTGTCCATATCAATGGGTCACCGTTGGGCTTCTTCTCCACCTCTAGAGGCCATAGATAGGGAGACCCACTCTCCTCTTTCTTGTTCACCCTCATTGATGAGCTTTCCACCAAATCCCTTACCAGACTTTATGAGCAAAGAACCCTCAAGGGATTCCAAACCTCCTCTTCTGGACCCATCCTTACCCATCTTCTCTACATTGATGGCACCCTTGTTTTCCTTGAAGCTGAGACCCCCCAGGTAGATAGTCTATGGCTTTTCCTTAGGTGTTTTGAAGCTGCCACTGGGTTGAAGGTTAATCTCTCTAAGACCAAAATATTAGGTATCAGGGTTAGCAACACCAACATTTTCTTCCTAGCCCAGCATCTTGGGTGTGTTGTTGACTCCCTACCCACTACATATTTGGGCCTTCCTCTTTGTTTAGGGAAACCTAGGATACAACTTTGGGATAACTTCGGAAGGGCAGATTCCGATCCTTGGGGGAAGAATCACCCTCATTAAAGCCACTCTCGCCAACATCCCCATTTATCAAATGTTCACTTTCCAAATCCCTGTCTCGGTGGCTAACTGTCTAGAGAAACTCATGAGAAACTTTCTCTAGTGTGGCACCTCTGAAGACTTTAAATTCGATCTAGTTTCCTAGGAAAAGATTTGTAGCCGTAAAAAATTTGGTGGCCTAGGTTTCAAAAACCTCAGAACTATGAATCTTGCTCTTTTTGGTAAATGGTGGTCGCACTTCACTTCTCCCCACCCTCTCCTTTGGAAATCCATTGTCCAAGCTAAATATAAACTTGATAACAACATATGGCTTCCCCACTCTCCTCTCTTTCGAGCTTCTGGAGCCCGAAAATCTATCTCCTCCGACAAATCTCACTTCTTGAACTCTACTAGATTCACATTTGGAAATGGCCTCAAAATAAAATTCAGAATAGATCATTGGTTAGGAGATCAACCACTCTACCACCTCTTCCCCCCATTGTTTCTCCTTGCATCTGATCAAGACGCCCTCATCGCTCAATACGTTGAGCATAGAGGTAACTTTCTTTCTTGGACTCCCATTTTTAGAAGAAACCTCTCTTACTCTAATTGGCCTCTCCTAAGCTCCCTCCTTCACCTCCTAAATTCTATTTTCTCCCTCCTATCTAGGGAGGATTCTTTAATTTGGTCATCCACACCCTCTGACATCTTCTTTGTATCTTCTTTCTATGCTTCCCTTCTCCCTAACTTAAATCCTTGCCCTCTCCTTAACAAACTCTAGTCCCTCCCAACTCCTCCTAAGGTCCAAGCATTCCTTTGGACTCTATGCCAAGGTTCAGAAGAGCGGTTTCTCCCTTCATAACCATGGCATTTTGTCTTCAAGACGAGGAAGATATAACCCATCTCTTCATCCATTGCCCCTTTTCTGCTAGCCTTTGGTCCAATATCCTCCAACATAGGAGGAGGATTAGCTGGATTAAAAGCAGCAGGATTAGCTTGATTTTCTTTTGGTAGCATTGTAAAGGAAACCGGATATCTCTGGATTTGATTAGCTTTTGGTGGCATTGTAAAACAAACCGGCTATCTCTGGATCTTACTTGCTCTCTGTAAATCTAACTTCCTCTGATACCAATTGATGCAGGGAGAAAATAAAACCAGAAAAAATAACAATAAAAAAAAAAAGATCGAGAGAATAAACTATCTCTCAAATGTCTGTAAGGGAATCCATCCCAAAAACAATCTCTTCATAAGACCAAATTCTAATCAACTCATTCATTGATTTACAATGAAAGAAGATTTCCCTTTAAATAGACTAAAAAGAAGATAAACAATAACTAAACAAAAAAACCTCTCTACACAGGTTTTTCTTCTTTATCTCTTGTCCCTATTTTCTCTCTTAACCTATTTTCTCTCATCCCTATTTTCTCTTTTTTAACCTAAATAGATAGCCCACGTTTTACCCAAAACCTCTTCAATGTTGGTTATTTAACCTTATCCTACTTATATTCCTACCCAATTGATCAAATATCAATTCACGCACAAAAAAAACTCATGGCCACCTAATTACCCCTGCGAATCTCCTATTCCTGAAGAGATAAAAAAAAAAAAAAATTATATATATACATATTATTTTCTTTTTTCTTTTTTTCTGCATCAATGCCTTAGCTAAACCAGTTGCTTCCAAAAGTTTGTCACAAACCCAACCCACAATATGGAGTTGTATTTTTCATTTACTGGTATTGACTACTGAATAGTGGATGTCAAATTCATAAAGGAAACGGGGAAAATAGAAAAGGATGAGGTAATGGCGTACCTGGAAGGAGTAGCGGAGCTGAACAATAAATGGATGCACAACTTTGGTGAGAATGTCCCTCTCAGCTTTCATGTACTCAACATGATTCTTCTTGATTATCACATCCTTCCTCATCACCTTCATTGCATACACATTGCTGCTCTGCTTCTCTCTGACCTGGAACACCTTCCCGAAAGCACCCCGTCCTAACACCCTGAGAATCTCGAAATCATGAGGGCCCATTCTCTCTCTCTGATCCACTGGCCCATTTTTCTCTCTATTGGGTGACCCAATCCCCTCTCCATCCATTGACTTTCCAATAGGGCAGGCCTCATCCTCATCCTCATCAGAGTCATCAGACGAAAGAGAGAAGCAATTGAAGGATGGGAGGTGGGTCGTGAACCGAGGAGAAGGGCCGACAAGGGAATGAGAGCGAGCACACAAGGTTTCCGGATCGTGAGGTGTGACAGGAGCTTTGGAAGTGAGAGGCCCAAAACTTTCTGCAAAGTCGAACTCGTCCTCAATGAATTGTGAGTGAGGATGCGAAGTCGAGGAGGCGGAGGTAGTTGCAGGGGGTATCTTTAGATTCCCCAGAAGGGCTTTGAACGGGATCATCGATCACTATGAGTCCACTGATTACCAGGTAGCAGAGATAGAGAGAGAGTTGAGACTTGATAAAAGATAGGCGGACTGTGTTCCTTTAAGGTAAGACAGTGTGAGAGAATCATGGGGAAAGAGATTCATGAGAAATTACCAGAAAGAAAGAGAGAGGGGTGAGGTGAAATTAGGATGGAGGGGGTAGAGCAGCTATGGTGGTGGCTTGTGGGGTTACAAGGAAGCGGAAGAGATAGAGATGGTGGTGCCTTTTGGCGTTACATGGCGGTGGACGGGGTAAGGGGGGCCTGAGTAACCGTCACCTCCTTTATGGGATGTTCCGTATTTTCCGTAGACTCGGTCCGTAAGAAACAGATCGGTGGGGCGGCTAGTCCGCCTGTTTGGATCGCCAGAATGCTGATTCGGATGGTGCTATCCGGAAAACATTGTGGGACCCATATTCCAAAAAATTTAAAATAAATTATTAAAAATATCTTAAAATGAGCTTTTTAAACTTTTTACCCGTCCTAATCTATCTTTTCTTTGTTTTAAAAAAAAAACCCAAACTTTTTTTACTAACCCTCCAACTGAAAAAGGTTTATTTTTTATCAAAAATACCCTTTCTCGTACCTTGAACGTGCGATCAAATCCTGTGGATGGACCCAATTTTCATTAACACCAAACCACGGTTATTATTCGCCGGAGTGCTTATGAGAAAACAATATGTCGGATCGAATATTTAAAACGCGAGACTGAAGTGCCTGTGTATCTAGGAAACGTATCACTGGAGTGCTTGGGATTCCAGGAGGCAAACAGTCGTTCTGCTTTCCTCATATGCCGGAGTGCCCGTGATTCCAATGAGCTATTCCCTGAACTGAGGTAGTGAATTACTGGATTGGCCTTTCGTCCAGGAAGTTGAGTGCCGGACTGATTTGAATGAAGCGCTGGAGTGGCTTCATCATGGGTTGGACAATTACATAGACCTATGTGCCGAAGTACTTTCCACATGTGCCCAAGTGTCAATTTTAGTCAACTATTCTCTGAAGCAAGTTCATCAATTGCCGGAGTGTTTTCCAAATATGTCGGAGCACGTTTTACGGATGCCAGACTGCCTATTTAACAGTGAAGTATTCTCCAGAGTGATCTTCACAAGTGCCGGAGTGCACTATTATACAGTAAACAATTCCCTGTAGAGAGCTCATGAAATGCCGATGTGGTTTCTAAATATACCGGAGTGCATTTTACAAATGTCGGACTGCATATTAACAGTAAATAATCATCGGAGAGCTTTGCAAAAAATGGCGGAGTGATTTCTAATTTTGCCGGAGTGCAGTTTATAGATGTCAGAGTGCTTATTTAACAGTGACCATTCTCCGAAGTGCATTCAGAAGACGTCGGAGTGCTTCTTAGTTTTGCCGGTGCGCATTTTTTAGATTCTGGACTGGTTATTAACAGTGAATCAATCTTCAGAGTGGGTTCAAGAAAAGCCGGAGTGCCTTTTAGTTTTGCCAGAGTGCTTTTTATAGATGTCGGACTGCTTTTTTACAGTGAACTAATCTCCGGAGTGCCTTCAGCAAATGCTGAAGTGCTTTCTAATCTTGCCAGAGTGCATTTTACAGATGCCGAAGTGCTTATTTAATAGTGAACATTCTCCGGAGTGCATTCAGGAAACGCCGGAGTGCTTCTTAGTTTTGCCGGTGCGCCTTTTTATATTCTGCACTGCCTATTAACAGTGAATCAATCTCCGGAGTGGATTCAAGAAACGCCGGAGTGATTTTTAATTTTTCCAGAGTGCTTTTTATAGGTGTTGGGCTGCTTTTTTATAGTGAACTAATCTCCTGAGTGCTTTCAGAAAATGCCGAAGTGAGTTTCAGTTTTGCCGGAGCGCGTTTCATAAATGTCGGACTATGATCTCCGGAGTGCATTCAAAAAATGCCGGATCCCCCAAAAATGTTCCAAGCTCTTCATTTGTTCCTTCATTCTTTGTCTGCTATAAATACTGGTTTCTTTCACCAAACAACCTTCTTTCTCTCTCTAGAAAATATATGTACTGTATGAAATCTCTCTCTCTCTAAAATACCTCTATTGGGTGAAATCTCCATCTTTCTCTCTCTAGAGTACCTCTATTGCACGAAATCTCCATCTCTCTCTCTTTCTCTCTCTCTCTATTGTGCCATTTCAGTATCTTATAACAGATAACTTCAATCATCTTGCAAAAGAATCAATCCATGTTTAACATATCGGTGCATAGCAGATGTATGATCTACACAACAACTAAGAATTCATTGTAATTCTTATCAGAAATATGCATGTGCAAGGTGAGACATAACATCCAACTTATGAGGGAAATTTACTTCATTTCAATTGCTCTTTCAGAGTCGGTATGAGCCTCCCTCAATTACAGAAAGTATGAAGCTTGTTTGAGCATGACCAATTCAGGGTTAATATAGAATCTTGAGATTCTGAAACGTCAATATTGGGGTATGTTTCATAAACAGGGGCATAAACATCAATTTTATACGAAATTTCAATATAATTCCATAACAAACTTTGAAGTTAACATTCTTAGCTTTCATGTGATAGTAATTTGAGAGCATTTGGACCACATTTGGTCTGTCAAAAGCTTAAGGTAACAGAAGCAATAGTTCTGGAAGTTGCTGAGTTTGGTCATCAGTGACGTATTCTCATAATTTGATGTATAACTATTGATTTAGAAATAATTTCAAAATGCTTTCAACAAGTGACTTCAAAAGGACACATAGACCTTTCAAATAACAGTGGTCTGAAGGAAATTGAACTCCATTCGATCATTTAAAACTTATGAAAACAAGAACAAAAATTCTGAGTTTTCTGCATTCTGTCAACAATGGTAAATACACATACTTTGAAACACAACTCTTAAATTATACAGAATTTGGATAATGTTAAAACATGAAACTCATAGTAAACTCATGTATCTTTCAAATGGTTATGGTTATGAGTCATTTGGACTTCATTTGGTCAAACACAACCTTAGTGCAACTATAGTGATATTTCTGAAAATTTACACAATCTATCAACAGTGACATAGGTGCATAAAGTGTAGTATAACTTTCAAATTATTCAAAATTTCAATTGGACCCAAACATAAAGATTAAAATAGACTCAGAGACCTTTCTAATGGTGGTGATCTAATTCAGACACCATTTGATAGGTCAATCACGTGTTACAAAATCATGTATAGTCCCTGGATTTTCATGTCACAATCATAGCATGCCCTAAAGGTTTGTTCATAGCTTCCAACTTTCATTAGAAATCAGCATGCAATCTTTTTTAACACATAATAGATACTTATGCCCCTTTAATTCACAAGGTTCCCCCTTAATTCATAATAGATACATATTCCCCCTTAATTCATAAGGATAGAATTACGACCCCAAGGGAGAGGCTTTCACACAAATTTCAGCAACCGACCTTGCCCAGTGACCCAACAACAGAGATAGCAACCCGAAGACCATCAGCTCTTTAACAAAGAAGAAATAAAAGAAAAAAAATCCACGTCAAAATTAGCCCCAAATGGAATAAATTAGGAAAAAGAAAAAAATATGAACTCATTAAAGCAAAAAACATGATGAAAACTCCATATACAATATTATAACCTTCTTTGATCTTCTCTAGAGCAGCCGAGAGAGACTTTCTCCTTGTCCTTTGCAACCACTACACAATACAAGCACAAAGAAAAAAAGAAGCAAGAGAGATAATCAAAGGAACAAGAGTAAGATATAACTCTTACCAAGCCAGGGGGAAGTCATGTCAAGGGGCCAATGAAGCCAATTCAAATATAACTCTTACCACTCTAACATGAGAGACCCCCACAGTTGAGGTTGCTATGTGCTCAAATGTAAAGGCCAAAAGGTAATAAAACTTGATCAAGATGAAGTTGAAGTGCTTATGTAATGAACCAAGAAAGATTAGATTGCCATATGCTTATGCAAAGATAAAATGCTTATGCAATCATATCAATCTTTATAAACTCCTTCATAAAGAATATATTGACATTTGTTTAACCAAGTTTCCAAGCAGTTTCCATTAACATAATGACAACAAAAATAACTTAAAAGGGTATTGATTCCATTAACATAATGACAACAAAAAGAACTTAAAAGGGTATTGATTCCATTAATACAATGACAACAAAAATATTGAACATTTCATTAATTGGCTACTATGATAGAGTAGCTTCAATTGTACAAAAATAACTTAACATCAGTTTCAATCTCGATACTCAACTTATGTCTCAAAAGAGCTTCATACTTTTAAATTTACATTTGTTCCAAAAAAATACATCGGCTTTCACTTTCTTGACCTCAACCATTGGCCAACTTGCAATACCCTTACCCTTATCATTTTTGCTCTTTGTTCTCCTTTCATTTTCCTCATCAATCTCGATCTCTCTTTCCTTATCATTTTTGCTCTTCGTTCTCCTCTCATCTTCCTCATCAATCTCGCTCTCTCTTTTCTCATCTCCACCATCTCTCTCTTCAGTCTTGCATTTCTCATCAGTCTCGCGCTCGTTGTCGTCATCCCCACCATTTGTCTCCTCGCTCTCGTTGTCGTCATCCCCACCATTTGTATCCTCGCCCTCACATCCACCATCTCCTCGGCATGATCAATAAGAATGTTCTGCACTAACAAATCGTGGGTCGCCTGTACTAAACCTCTCTATTCCCCTACTAATACTTCACCACCAAGTGCAGCTTGTAGCATCCCTATACAGGTTAATCGCTGCAAGTTGATAATAAAAATCATAGAAATAACTGCTTTGAATAGATAATTAATTTAAATCAATAAAAACTAAAATATATTAATAAAATAATATACCAATATCCTCTCGTCATCATGGCCTGCGAGGGGGGAGGGTATTTGATTGCGACTGTGAAGGGGGGCACAAGGGAGTATTTCCATATCTATGAGTGAACATGTTATACCAGGCCATATAATCCTTTGTAGGCATTCCACTATATTTATCTGTGGCTGCCTTGACAACATTGCGTTCTCGTTGCCGCCAGTCGCTTATCTCGCTAGCTAACTCATCACTCCAAGTAGTGGGGTGTAGACCCCCCTTCTCCCTCCTCGCCCACTTAGGAGGCCCCACGGGAATAACTTGTGACTTTCCAAATTGCCGCAGCAAACGATCCGGCATATAATACTCTGCAATGTGTAAACTTATCAGATATGACCGGCACAACGCATTCTCTTTACTAAGCGTATCTAGTGGGGTGTACTCATATGGTTGGTTACCAATTCACCTACAACAATAATATAACACAACAACGTTAATGGGTCTTTGCATTAAACACTATCAATTGAAATGTCTTAACCTTAATCATGTCACTTACAACAAAAACATAACACTAACAATATCAATTAAGATGTCCTCAAATATTGTTAATGGGTCTTTGCAATGTGGATGTTTCTTACACTTGCAAGCTCTAGGCATTTCTATGGTGATAGTTTTAGGTTTGGTGCCTATAGCTGGGAAATGTTCATAGATCCAACACTGCATAAAAAAAAAATAGAAGTATTAGTTTTCCAAGCCAAAAAGACTGCAAATATGAAAATATTGACGCAAATATGTAAATATGTAAAAAAAAGTAGAAGTATTACCTGTAGTAGTATTGTTGACCCACTAAAATGCGTATCCCCATGCATGACTTTAGACAATGAACGATATAGGAAGGCAAGTGTTGTTGCACCCCATGCGTACTTCCTAGCCTCCTCGAGATCTCGAAACAGTTGTACGTAACTTGTAAGCGTTGACCCTTGAGATGCGTCGGCAAATATCGTTGTGCCTACCAAATATAGCAGATATGCTCGAGTGTGTTGAAGGAGTTTTAATTTGGAAGGTTTTTTTTATAGTTGTCCAAATTTCGTCCTCAACCAAGTATGCTTAAGACGAAATAAGCTATCACCTTTAGGGCAATCTCCTAAATACTCCATGAGAAAAACCTTGTAGTCTGTAGGTCTGATGCCGGTTACAGGCTCTCCTGTCATAGGTATCCTCAATATATGTCACACATCGTACAAGGTTAGAGTCATCTCACTAACAGTCAAATGTGCAATAGTTGTCACCTTGCACCATTTCCCCATGAAGGCCCTCAATAAACTACGATCGATACTAGAGACTCTAATGTTAATTAATGAGCTCAATTTGGTCTTCTCGACCAAAGGTACTTGTCATTGATCTAGGTCCCATTTTCTTAAGGTTTTAGTTGATTCATTAATATGGACATTTTTTTATCTGAAATGAAGTTCAATAAGAAATGACATATATTAGTTATAAACAATATAAGAGTTATCTAATAAATGTAAATCATGGAGTATAGTAAATAGACTATCGTACCTTTTCCATTTGATCGAACAAAGTGGATGGGTCCCTTGTTCTTCTTAACAGTTTCGGGTCTTGCATCATTAAATCTATTTATATTATTAGAGTTTTATATGTGCACATCACATCAATTAAGAGGATATGATGGTTGATGCCAAATCTTGATGCAACAATAAAAAGTATATCAACAATAATAGGATGGTTGATGCCAAATTTGGATGCAACAATAAGAAGACTATAAAAAATAAGAAGTCTATCAACAATAGGATGGTTGGTGCCAAATCATTGGGCCATAAGCCATATGTCCTTCCAACCCAAATCAGCAATCAATAAAGAGCCTATGTGTATGCAAATTCCTTTAACTATAGATAGGAAGCAAAAACAAACAAGGAACCATTTCCTAGATAAATTGATCAAATAATAGCTCATGAATCAAGTCACATGGTATAAGACAACAAGGAAAACGAATGAAATAAAAAATATTGTTAGTTTAATCCCAAAAAACTACAAACACATCCAACTACACTACAAAAAAACATATACAAATGCACTCATACAGAGCACATAGGAGGGATGCATGCACTCAAAACATGTGGGGAACTAGAAAGTAGAAAGTACTACTTTTACATACACTTTTCCTTTAATTCAACACATTTCATTCATATGGAAAAACCTTGAGAGTGTACGTTCAAGGCTTCAATCCAAACCCACTCTTCATATAGAAAAAAAGAAAATACTTCATGACACTTGCAAGAGAGAAAGAGAGAGAAGCACATTCAAAAGCAAGAAAGAAAGAAAAAAAACATAAAAGCATGATACTGAAAGAACACACTCCAAACAGCAGTACAGTAGAAGAATACATACCAAACTGCTCTACAATGAAAAATAAAAGACACTTGATGCAGTAAAGAGAGAGATCATGAGCAAGCAGCAAAGCAATGAGGTGCACTTGCTAAAGCAACATACACCAAAGTAATCTGGTGCACTTGCCATTGTATATTAAATAGGAGATTAAGCAATTATATACTAAAATTTTCAGGCTCTCTGTTGCTCAACCTTTTGAATTAATATAATATTGTTAAATATTGACAGATAATAACATACATAAAATTCTCTTTGATCCTATAATGTAGAAAATGATATTAAAAGAAAAACAATTCACAAATTATCATGTCCTTATCCAACATTGAAATATATATATATATATATATATATATATATATATATATATATATATATATATATATATATATAAGTATGTGCCCCAAACATGATGCTTCACAAATTAAAAAGTGGGTGCTACAAATAAGAAAGACCAAATAAAAAACACCAATATTTCCTTGTGCCTTCAAATAGGTACTTTACATGTTGCCCTGTTATGACATGTTCCTTTGCACCGACTACAATAAATAGCTCGCACCGGTACTTCCTACGACTTGATGCGCTTCTTTTTAGGTCGGTCAGGGGAGCGTCCTGAGTAAGTTGGAAGTACTCTTACTTCCTCTGGAGGATGCTGTCTATGTAAACTATGCCCAGATAAGTTGATCAAGGTAATTGGCATGATAGGTACGGAATATGTTTCATAGAATTTTGTAACTGTGAAATATTCTTCACAATAGTAAACAAGATCCCTATTCATTGCTTGAAGGGCTTTACAAGCATGCTTACAAAGTAAACCTGTTATTTGACAACCCCAGCATTCACATTCTCGTGCAATAATATTTATTGTATAATTCATGTGATCACCCCTTGCTTCATACACTGCTCCATTTTATGCCACAGTTACGCTCACGGAAAGGGATTGCTTAATGATTTTTTTTAATTTGCTTTGTGCTTGCAAGGTAAGTCTTGTATTCCATGTTTCTGTTTTCAAACTGCGAGTGGCCATTAGTTTCATGATTTGTCTCCTAATCAAGTCAACACACTAGAGAATTGGCATATCTCATGCTTCTAAAATCCACTTATTATATGACTCAGCCACATTGGTTATTACTTGGTCATATCGATTACCACTTAAATGCGTCCTCAAAAAGTGATCTAATTTCTATTATCTTATCAAAATACTCTTGCTGCCTATATGCTCTATATGCTCCGATAAAGGCATATACAACTGCCTTTTTAACATCGTTAGGTATGTGTTTTACATCCTTCTTAAAATTCTCCACTAAATGACGCTCACAGAAGGCATGATGAGCATTATCAAAAACTTGACATACAGTATCAACTACACCAGGGTGTCTATTTGACAAAAATATGATTTCACAATCCGCCCCAATATCAATCTTTAGATATTTCAGAAACCATAATCAGTTATCTATACTTTCGGCATCCACAATTGTGAATGCAACGAAAAACATTTGTCCATCTCCATCGAGTGAGTTGGCAGCAAGTAGAGTCCCAAGTATCATGCCTTCAGTGATGTCTCATTGAGAAATATAAGTGGACGACATCCATTTTTGAAGCCATATATTGACCCATGAAAGCTTAAGAACAATCGACGAAATCTACCTCCCAATCATAGTTGTCCTGTCGCATAATTACCAGGATTCGTCTCAGTCACACGGTTTAAATATACTGGTAACTGGTTGTATGCTTCCTCTTGCGAACCATGCATGTCTTTGATGGTCGTTTCTTTGTTTCACCAAGCCTTCCAATAGGGTACTTCTAACCCATAATCTCGAGACAAATCACCCATGATTTCTCTAGCCTTGTAATGCGTAGTGTCACTTAATTTATCTTTGATTAAGGAGGCAACAAATTTCCGTGACGCTCTTCTCTATATATCATTGCTTGTCCCAATATTACATGAGTAATCTTTTATCCATGTTTTGATTTGAAAAATATCCATCGTGCCAAACTTCCCAGCATATATCTCCATTTGCATCTATCACCTTTGCATTTTTCCCTTATATGATACCCCTCATTTTTAACAAGACGTTATGCGAAATGGTTTACTATAACAAACTTGCTAAGTGTTTTTCATAAATCTTCTAAAGATTCAAACTGTTGTCCTACCCCAACAAGCACATCCTCCCATGTGCTAAGTAACCTTGATGCATTGCTTTATTCAGAACCAAATACCAATACATTTGAAGGTTGTGGGGGTCTAACCTCTTCGATTGCCATAGTATTATGTGAAGTACTTCCACAACTACGTTCACTCCCATGGAATACATATACTAACACTTGATTCTCGCCTTCATGGATATTCAACATTCTAACAATATCATCGTCAATAAATAGGTTTACCATAAATTTTATATCTATCAGGACAAAATACTTCAGTGATATCACGTGCAGGTCAAGTAAGAAACTCTCTGCTACGTACTTTCGTATGTCATCTAACTTAGTTCTACAATCAGTAAAAAAGGTAAATGCATCACCACCAATATAATCAAAAGTCCCATCGCCACTTGTTTGGAGTTCTCCACCGAAAATGCAATAAATTAATCTATTATCACCCATTTTCTCTTGTCCTGTACAATATTTGTAATATCTTACTCCATACATTGCATATACAACATTTTAAATACTAGCCTCGAACTTGCCCTATGCTTATTGTGTTTTAATGATAATTTATATTTTAACAAGAGCTTGACAAATATTAAAAAAGCTTTATAAAACAAGAATTGGTCCTAAATTTTAACATAAGAAAGATGATGGATTATCATCTACAACTTCTACAAAATGCAATACAAATAACCTAAAAGTTATTACCATCAATCACATCTATATCTTAAAATAACAAATACAAATAAAATGACAATATCCATAACAACTTAAGAAAATAGATTCAATACATCTTAAGCCATTTATCAGTCCATTCTTTCAATTGTCATTGACAAATTAAATTTTAACAAGAGCTACGCAAATTTTACAAAAGATTTTTGTAAACATGAATTGCTACTAAATTTAAACAAACTAAATAATGTAGATCAACATCTATAAGATCAACATAATATAAAAAAAAATAAAGCCAAACTTTACTATCACCAATAACATTCATACCGTAAAATAACAACAGAGAGACATTGACAATACCTACAACAAATTAAGAATAAAAATGCATCTTAAGAATTACCTATCCATTCCTTCAATTGTCAATGACAATTTCAATACAGCCAATATGGCCAAATAAAAAACCCAACAGCAGAATTTAGGGAAAGGTTCTCATCCACATTTTCATAAGAAACAACATAAATTTTAACACAAGTAACAAACTTTTGATTCACATTTTCACTTCATGTCATTAACAAATACGTTTTCACTTGCCAATCTCTAACCCCAAAGTGAAAGTTTCAACATAAATACTAAAAGCAATATTTTGAAATATTAAATTGAATTATTCTTTCATACTTGGGCCTCAAAAATCGACCTCGACCTGTATTAGGTCTTGTTTCAATATAGCTATGCTATGTGGGACCTTCGTAAAGACTCGTGGGACCTTCTTGTGTAGAGAAAGAGAGCTTTTTGGGACCTTTCTATAGAGACGAGACTTTCGATTGTAAAGAGATGGAGAGAAAAACTAGGAGAGTGACACCCTCGATGGAGATATTCGATTTTAGAGAGAGAGGGAGATAAAAAATAGATATTTTGTCGCAGAAGTGAATGGGTAGGGCCTAGAGAGAGATTTGATTAGCGTGAGGAAGCCAATGGAGAGAGAAAGAAATTTGTGGAGAGGGAAAACCGTGAGGAAGCTAATGGAGAGGGAAATCCGGTGGGAAGAAGAGGTGAGGAAGAAGCTTAGGAAAATATAGAAAACTGTGAGGAAGAAGCAATGGTGGTGAAAGAGAAAGCTGTAAGCCGGCCATGAGCCTTGAGCAAGAAGCCGTCAGCGTCAGGAAAAGCTGTGAGCCGGCCATGAGCCTTTTGGGTTGGCGGTTTTAGTAAGGAAAGTTGATTTTTTAAAAAGAAGAGTAAAAAAATGTTAAGGTGGGGGTAGAAGGTCTAAAAAGCTCATTTTGAGAGATTTTTAGTAATTTTCCAAAAATTTATATAAAGTTGCAATCTTAAACTGAAGACTAATGAGCCTCAAAAATCCATACCAAAAAAAAAAAAAAAATTTGTTTTAATGTTGCAAAACTTTCTAATTAATCATCTGATATCGAGATATAAGAATATATATATAAAAAAAAAGAAAAGATTTTGAATGCAAGAAATAGTACACTTCCAACACATTATCTACATAGTCTATTTTTAGGATTTTCATATGTTTATAGATCTACTTGATTTCAACTATTTTTAGAGTTTAAATTTTTACAATTAAATATAAAAATATATTTTGAGATAATCCTAACAATTTTTTACATCAAAATTATATATTATGATAAAATTTAGATGTGCACCTTAATTGGATGGTTTAAGGTTGTAACCTTGTAGAAACCACACCCTTTTTTATTTTTCATCTAAAGATATTGTAATCATTATTGATCATTAGATGTAAAATTAAGTAGTTAAAAATATATCCTAGATTGGGCATAAAATCTAAAATAATTTTTTTTGAATGTTGTGGCTCATTTTAATCTATTGTATCATAGAAGTTAGGCACACTTAGGAAAGGAGTCCAAGCTTAATTGGTTAGCACTTGACAATTTGCAATGCTACATCGTATGCTCAATTCCTACCAAGGGTAGAGCCCTCTCCCCATTTACTCACCCAAAAAAATAAAAGTTAAGCACACCTTAAGAACTCACCAAAAACGGTCATTAATGATTCAGAAAAATCTTTCAATTAATCATCTGGACTTCAAGACATAAGATATCAAGTCTTATAAATAATGCATCTTGTAGTATATTATCTAAATTGCTTGTTTTCAAGATTTTCAATTAGGGTGCAGTTGGCATACGGATGCATCCGCAGCTGTAGAGGTAAGGTGCACCTTCAAATTTTATCATGGTATATAATTTTGATGTAAAATGTTCTTAGGATTATCTCAAAATCTATTTTTATATCTAATTATAAAATTTTAAATTTCAAAAATTGCTAAAATCAAGTAGATTTATAAACATATGAAAATCTTGAAAATGGACGGGGTAGATAATATGTTGTAAAATGCACTATTTATGAGACTTAAAATCTTTTTTTTTTCATGGTCATACATCTTGATATCGAGATGATCAATCAAATGGTTTTTCAATATTAAAACTACCTTTTCCGATGATTTTTGAGGTGCATCCGTAGTTCTACATTATAAGCTTGCATCCTTATGTAAACTTTTTCCTTTCAATTATTCATAGATCTGCTAGATCTACACTATATGAAACTTTAAATTTTATATTTAGAGATGAAAATAGATTTTCATATCATCATAGGGATTTTTGGCACTGAAAGATCTTTTGATACCATTTGGAGGTGAGTCTTAGTTTGATTTCTTAAAATGGAAAGCTTAAACAAACCTCCCCCATAATTTATATTGCTACCTTAGGTTAAAGCACCAAGTGCTAGCCCTTGCACTCTCTAAATTTTTTAAAATATAATATATATTTTATATAACCAACCATTCAAAATAATAACCTGATTATTTTCAGTAGATTTTCGATTAGAATCAGGCAATTTCAATTTGGATCGCCAATTTTTAAAATATTGATAGTTATTAGTCGAGGTGTGTGTTAATACCAAAGTAGTTAAGCAAACAATGATTTAATAACTCATTGTTGTAATAATGTTGGGAGGCCATATCCCTGATGTTACATTGAGGTAACAAATGGGGGAAAGAAATGGTCAGCACAATATTAAATTTTTTTTTTTAAAAAAAACCGATAGTGTTATTGAATGGTCTGTACAGTAAATGACAAAAGTAATAGCTACTCAACAAAATACTTACCCCAAAAAAAATAGCTACTCAACCAAATAATCATTACATGGTTAACACCTGTGATATTGCATTTCAAAATTTAGAAAACTAAATATGAAATGTAGAACTCATGATTATTTTTCCAAAATATTCGTAATGATAATCGTTATTTAGAAAAGGGTGCGGTTTGAGGCTCAAAACAAAGCACATCTTCCCATAGTGTTGAGAAATGTGGTTTCGAAAATCTTTGTGATAGCTTTAAAATAATGTTTTCATATTTAATTATAAATTTTAAAGCTGTAGATCGAGCATATATATGAACATTTGAAAATCTTGAAAATTGAAATGCATTACAAGATACACTATTTTCAAAATTTTAAATCCATTTTTCTCTTATGTCCATGTATCCTGATGTGGAGATGATTAATTTGAGGATATTTGAGCATCTAAACAACCTTTTTTAGTGAAATTTTTGAGGTGGACTCTAAATTGATTGTTTAGAACCTTAGCTCCATATGAAATTTTTCTTTAGGAAAAAGCAGAACTTTTCGTATAATGTGTGTGGGTTTACGTATGCTTATGATTGCTCTTATTCCTAATTTTCTTTTCCTTTTTACTTATTTTTCTTTATTTCTTTTTTCGGTTAAACACCTATTCATGGTTGTTGAGAATTGAGACTTTCTTGATTGACCCAACTCGTCTATTGTAAGCAAATCGATTTCAAAAGACCCAAACTACAACCCAAACACCAGGGCATTTGCAAGTATGGGTGGTTCTCACTAATCGAACTACATCCACATGCAATCAACAATGAGATAATTTAATTATCATAGAACAATCACAACATTAGGTAAATACAATAGTTACTTTACAATCCGCAAAGCACTATACATTCTCATTCATGTTGCCACGAAACAACCATCGAGCCAACTTCCATTGTCGACTCCATCACTAAGACTCCGCCTATAATGAATGAAAATTAGAAAATAGGCCAAAATGGTAATGAATTAGAAAATAGGTCAAAATGGTAATGATGTTTTTTCCCAAAACATCCAATCTCAACCTCAATAAATACTCTCCCTCACCAAAAATAACCCCTTTATCTATCTACAAAATGGTGTAGAAAGTCTCTACTTAAAATGGTTTCACAGGAACTAAAAGGGAAAAGTTTATATAAGGTTGCAACCTTAAAATGTAGAATTACAGATACACCTCAAAAATCTATCGGAATGATCATTTTAATATTGAAAAATCCTCTATTTAATCATCTCGACATCGAGATGTATGAATATAAAAAAAAAATATATATTTTTGAGTCTCATAAATAGTGCATCTTGCAACACATTATCTAGGCTGTCCATTTCCAAGATTTTCATATGTTTATAGATCTCCTTGATTTTAACTATTTTTGGAGTTTAAAATTTTCTAATTAGATGTGAAAATAGATTTTAAGATAGTCCTAAGAATTTTTTACAACAAAATTACTTGTTACGATAAAATTTGGAGGCGCACCTTAATTGGATTGTTTGAGGTTGCAACCTTATAGAAACCGCACCCATGCCCCTTTATCTATCTACAAATGGTATATACTACTCAAAATGGTTTTGCAGTAACTAAAATACCCTTCAATAAAAATATAATTTTTATCAGAGGTGATTTTAAATAACTGACCCAACAATGAGATGGCAGCCTTTAGCCTACCTTGCCGAACTTGGCTCCTACTTACAACGTAAATATGAAGAGATCTCAGATGAAACCTTCCTAATTTTATGCTTTTAATTGTTAAAATTAAAGATCGGTAAAGAAAAAATTAAACTTAATCATTATATTAAACTAAAATTGAAGGAAAAGAAAGTAAAACTTATCTCCCCAATCTTATTGGCTCAGTACACGCGAAGATTCGGAGATGGTGCCTGTATCAAATCGCAGGTTGTTAATACATATCTCCTTCTCTTTTTTTGAAAAAAGGCATAGGGCATATTCATCCTAGGGCTTTTGGTTTGCTTAGAGCATTTTCTTCATAAGACTTTTAAATTTGAAATTAGAGTCTTGAAATTGTAGAGAATAAGCTTAAGGTTTACCTATGGTTAGGATTTTCAGGATTTAGGCTAAGCGTGAGGGTTTTTTAAGGCTTTTTTTAAAGATTTTCTAGGATTTTTAGATCTTTAGTTTCTAGGGTTTTTATAATATTCTCAATTATATATATTTTTATAGATTTATGGATTGTATGGATTTTCCCAGGGTTTTTGGCTATTTTCCTAATTTTCTAGTCTTTCTCATTCATGAGGGATTTTATAAGGTTTTTCTAAGATTTTCTGGATTTTATAGGGATTTTTTGAATTTCTAAGATTTTTCTATATTTTTTGGATTTTATAGGATTTTCTTGTGATTTTTGAGAATTTTGGATGATTTAATTATGGACGGTTCGGGGGTTTATATAGGGTCGGGTTCTATGTTTCGCCTAAGAAATATTCCCTTACTTCCTAGGGTTTCACTAGCTACAATGCATATAAGGACCAACCCAAAAGCTACATGAAACGCCTGAAATCTTTTAAAATTGCACACAAGGGCCAAAATAGAATTTTCGAGCACAAAATTATTCAAGCCATAACTTCCAAATCGTATACCAGATTTGAGTGATTCTTCAACTATTAGAAAGTTTGTGATCTCCTCTATAATTTGCAGTCAAGTTTGATCCAATTTGAGTGATTTTTAGGAGTCTACAAGAATAGGACTTTAAGGTAATGAGTTTTAGGTTTCTAAGTATCAGGCTGATGTTCGGGTAAGTATTTTATGTTTATTAGGCTCAAGTATCTAGGATTAGTAGTTTGGTTTATTACTTTGATTGTTTAAGGTTGGAACCTTATATAACTGCACCCATGTTTATTATTAATCTAATTATTAAGATAATGACACGGCTAGCATGCGGCCAAGCCCACACATGTAGAAATGCGGGATTGGCAAGAAATATATATTTTTAATATAATTTGATTTTAATTTTTAGGGAATATATAATCTTTAACATGGAGATCAAGAATACAAAAAAATAAATAAATTTTGAAAACTAGAAATAAGAATTATATTAAAAAAACATTTGGACCATTAGTTACAGTTGTTTTTAAATAGACCACGGATTTGATAATCCATCTTTAAGATGGATGTTTTATATCTCTGGACCGTTTATTGTGCAAATGCGGTTAAGCCCGCATGAAACAATCGTTCATAAGATAATGTCTCACATTGATCGCTTATATTATTGAGAGAGATCAATATGATACTAGCATTTTTTATGATGAATTTCTTTATTTACACTTAATTTGTGGGAAATATTTAGATTTTTTATTATGTTATTTGTTTGCTCATCCCCTCTCCCCCCTCTTTCTCCATGTGAGATATGTGTGAGTTGTTGAGCCAATTTTAAATGAAAAAATAATATGTGCATCAGGGGACACACTTAAAAAAAAACATCCCCTGACATTTGTACCATCCAACTTGGAGATGGACGTTAGAAAATGGTAGCCTTGCAAAAATTTAAAGGACCTGGTTTTTATGCGGCCAAACCCACATATGTAGAAATATGGGCCTCTTAATAAATCTATTTTTGAGATGAATTTTAAGACTTAATTTTTAAAGATGCAGATCATGAATATGAATAAATAAATAAATTTTAAAACCTAGAAACAATAATTCTAATAAAAAAACATTTGGACCGTTAGTTTCTATTGTTTTTAGATAGAACACCTACTTGCATCAGTCTTTAAGATGGATTCTTTACACTTTCTGGAATGCATATGTAGAAATGCGGTCCAGCCTGCACGAAACAATTTTCCAAATTTAAAAACTATGGTGTTAAAACTATGTCAAAAAATTTGTATTTTTATTTTAATTTTTTTTTTTCAGGTTCCTATATATCATGGTTGACATTTTCGTTCCCTCAAATTTTGAATCCAACATCTAGATTTTGGATAGAATACTTATGTGAATAGACCAGTCGGCCAGCTCATAGAAACCTTGTCCTTCTTATATTGACTATTGAAACTGAAAATATATTTGTACACAATTGTATAATTGTCATGTTCAAAATTCTCAAATAAACAAAAGGTTTTAGGATTTGTTAGGAAGTAGACAACATCCACATCATCGATACTAAACCTTTTGTAGCAGATGATGGATGGTTGAGATAGAATTTAAGCACTGTTTACCATCCGCTAACTCATTTCATGTCATGCACTGGTGGGACGTTTTTTTCAAAAAGAAAATTTAGGAACTACTTTAAGAACTAGTAGATGAATATATTTAAAAGAAATTTGAAATTTCTAACCTTTAGATCTGTCTTATTAAAATTTGGATGGTCTCTATTCAATCTCAAAACTTTTTTTTATTTTTCAGTGCATAAAAGATACAATTACGATTTTTTTTATTGACGCTAATGAGTTAAAATATCTGTGGATTTTTCACATGCCAAAAGATGTTATACTCCCGTAGGAATATACTATCCATTTACTCCCTTGGATAAAATCCCACTTAGCATTAATTTTAAGACCCAAAATTTTGGGGACTAAGGGGAAAATACAAAAAAATCCTTATTTTTTTAAAAATTAAGCAGTAGGTCAGTCCCCTTCAGTTCTTTTCCTAGTTTGCCTATTTGATGTTGTTTTTTGGTTTTTCTAAACGTAGAGTTGTGACTTGTGTTTTTGGGCACTTTTGGACCTGTAGACTTAATTATCTTATCGGACCGCTCTAAAATGGACAATGTTGAAGACATCAAACTGATCTAGAAATTCCCAATCCAGTATGTGGTCTGAGATTTGGGACCTCGGATTGGTGTCATTGTGGCCTAAGGCCTTAGTTCTAGACTAGTTCGATAATTAGGACATCGGATTGGTTCTAAAGTGCCTTAAAACACAAGACACAACCCTACATCTGGAAAAAGTAAAGGCCAGTTTTTCTACTTCATTTGGTAAACATTCTCGTCTTATTTTATTATGTCGACTTATTTTATTATGTTGGTAAACTACTTCGACATATAATTTCGTTGATTTGTCAAAAAACCCCCTACCTGAAAAGTGTTGTCAACCATGCCCCATCTTTGCCTTTTTGTCACATCGACCCCGAAACAAACAAAATGCAAAGGAACATTTATTAGATCCATCTTCTGCATCGCCTCTTCTCCTCGGACTGAGAAACAGAGAGAGCGTTTCTAGAGAGAGAATTTGGACACCCCTTTTAGAGAGAAAAAGTAGAGAGAAAGAGCAGATCCTCTTCAAGAGAGAAAAACATAGAGAGCCTTTAGATCCCATTCCCTTTCTGATTTTATAGGTCCAGAGAGAGAGAGAGAGATGTCATGGGTTGTAAGGTCTCTAGCCTCCCCTTGTCATGGACGACCCACAATCCTCAGAAGAAGGAACGATAGACTCCTCCTCTCCTCCATCAAAGGGCGTCAAAGAAGATCTCCCTCAACTGACCAAAACCTTCACTTGCCTCTCCTAACCACAACCACTTCTTCTTCATCGGAGGGCCCTTCTCAAAACCCTAACCCTAATCCAAACCCTGATTCATTGAACCTTAGCGCTGATACGAACCCTAACCCCAATTCTCCTGAGAGCAGAGAGGCGAGAGAGGAGAGAGAGAGGGCTTTGTCACTGAGAGAGACAGAGGGCTTTGTCACTGAGAGAGACAGAGGGCTTTATCACTGATAGCATGATAGCAGAGAGGCGAGAGAGGAGAGAGAGAGGGCTTTGTCACTGAGAGCAGAAAGGCGAGAGAGGAGAGAGAGCAAATAGACGATAGGGAGTTAGGGAGCAGAGATGGTTGAGACAGTGTGAGGCGAGAGAGAGCAGAAGAGGCGCCGAAGGAGACGAAGGACAAAGGGCGCACTTTCATCCGAATAAATTCAAGTCTAACTTGAATTTTTTGGATGGTAATTTTTGTTTTGAGAAGAGTTTTTTTTTTTTCTTTTAACCTACAAAAATGGTAAAATCGTGCGGTTGTCCGAGCAGTCAAAGTCTGATTTATAAGATTTTTAGATTGTAATTAAAACATATTTTAATTTTTGGTACATCCAAACTGACTCTAAAACGTAAAATAAAAATTGGTTTGATATTGGCAACAAGCCAAGGGCCAAATTGGCAAAAATAAAAAACCATAGGAAGACCGACCTTCTGTGTAATTTTTAAAGAAGTACGGATCTTTCTATATTTTTGAGATCATGTTTGTATCTGCATCTAATTTTTCCTTAGTTTTAGGACTCCAAAATTTAGGACATAAATTCTTCAACCCATATATTAATTTTAATAAAAAATTCCTAATTGTATCCTATATATTTATATTTTAAGATGATGAAATAAAGCTCAAATTTCAATTTTTTTTCTCCTGTCCCAAAATTTCGGAAGGAGAAAAATCCTCCACGCAGGTCTTTTGACCGAGGGACTTGAAGTAAACTATGCTCCAGAGGGAGCATAGTATATGTGCTCTTATACATGTATCATACACCGTCGCTTTATGGTAATAGTTTGGTCTCCCTCCGGCCACTGTTGAAAGTTGAAAGTTGCAGGTGAAGAGGCACCTCCTGGTCTCAAAATTGCGGGCATTTGGACGTCGGAGCTGGAGAAACCCAGAAGTGATCCCGCTCCATGGCTGCTACGCGGATTCTGGAAGTTCTGCTCCATTTCATGGCTGCTGCTTTCTTCTGTTTTGCGTGGGTTCACGCAAATGATCACAGGTCTCTCTCTCCTTTGTCAATAATCCCTTTCTCCTCTTCTCTGCTACTTGCTTCCACACTGATTGTTTTCCTTCCCGTTAAATATTGAACACAGTGATCTCCTCCATGTTTCTCTCTCTTGCGCATCACCATTTCTGTTTTGGTAATTTGAAAACAATGCAAAGTGAGGCTTTGGTGCTTTTCAGGTTAGAAGGGCGCTTGCTTATGTTCAGAGAGAAGAAGGGAAACTCCACCTTTGAGTGCACTCCTTCAGGCCCTTGCATCGCCTGCCAGTATTCTGAAAAGGTTGTCTCCTTTTCTTTTTGGTGGAAAGAAATAAATGTCTACTTTATCATCTTTCATTTTCTTTTTCTAATTTTAGTGATGGTTTCATGTGATTCATTGGCTACTTGTGTTGGAAATTGTGCAATTCTCATGGAAAAATTATTTCTTTATTGGTCATCTGTATAACAATGAAAAGATGTTTCTTTATTGACAATCAATAATGGATGACCCGTTCTTTTTGGTGCACAAGTTTTTGGAGCTTGTATGATTGATTTTGGTTTTGGGGCTTTATATTTAGTTGCAAATTATTGTTTCTTCGAATTTCAGATGGATATTTCCATAGGAGAATGGATATCCAGAATGAACGCCCTTTGTTGTCCAAAATATTAATAGTTCAGATTCATATTACCTGTATTTATTTTTTCTTCTGTCAAATCATCTTCTCAACTTCAGTTCTTTCATTGGTTTTACACAGAATGATGAGAAGTATCACTGCAGTGAAACTGGTTATCGCATTCCTATAAAATGTGCGGAAATTCATAATGGTTTCCACGAATCAAGCGGCACCACAATCCAAAAGGGCAGGTCCACTTTAGAAGAGAGTTACATGGATTCTTCTCTTCCAGTAAAAAAAAATAGCATCTCTTTTGTAACTTCAATGAGACATCTACGGTGGAGAAGATTGCTGGATGTTTCTTCCACAACGAAGGCCGTGGAGCAGAATTATCTTATGTTCAGGAGCTGTGTCCCCGCAGCTGATGAAGAGAGGCTGACTGTTCTAGGGTTTGAGGTTAGAACTTTTAGTCATGATTTACTTGATTCCATGTCTATTCCATCATTTTACTCTTAGTCATCGTTTTATTCTTGTCAGCAATAGGAAATTGTCTTCTGGTTCTTTGCTAAACACACCCATCATGACTTGGGATGAAGTCTTCACAACTCCAGTTACATTCTCGCGTACTTGTTGAAAGTCTTCTGCTCTATGTGATTGTTTTATATGAGATATGGATTGGTAGAATTGTGATTCAATTTCGTTTTTTGGTGATTTAGCCTTTAATTTCTATTTTTGTTTTGGTGGATTTGATTTTTGTCCGGCAGCATTATTTTTAATCTGAAATATATGCTCACCCTAAACTCTTTGTCTCCTCGAATTCACAGGCCATATTGGAACCACTTACTTGCGTAGGATATCATATCCTCCTCAAATGAGCTCAATTTTTTTTTTGTTGGGGGCAAATAAAAGAGACTCAGTTGCTAGTGATCAACCTCCTACCAGAAGGATATATATTCTGCATCTCAATTCTTAGAATGAGCAAATGGGTGCCACCGAACCCCTACTTCTTGGGAGTGATATAGCATTTTTGATCATCATGTTAGTATTTATTATATGGATGAGTGGCAAGACAAGAAGTGATAGAATTCAAAATGAATACCTTTGGGAAAATTTAGGTGTGGCACCAATATGCAATAAGATGAGAGAGAGTAGACTTAGATGGGCTGGCCATGTGTGGCGCAGATCTAGTACAACACCTATTGGGAGGTGTGAGTTAGTTCAAGTGGAAGGCTCAAGAAGAGCAAGGGATATGCCCAAAAGGACATGGTTGGAAGTAGTGGGAGAGGATATGAGGACTTATGGCCTTACTAAGGTATGAGTGTTAATAGAGCAGAATAGTAGAGCAAGATTTGTCTAGCCGACCTCAATTAGTTGGGACAAGGCTTTGACAATGATGATGATATTAAATACTTCATCTTCTGCGATCTTGTAAAACTTTGTTAACAATGCTACCTACTGTGTGTTTTTGCAAGGTAAATGTGAGCGTAGCAACTAGCAACCACTCTATAATGGATGCTTGTGTCCTTTATTGGTTTATTTAAGTTCATAGACTGCAGCGATCTTGCTTCATAGGAGTATCACATGGCATTTCTCCGAGCACTGAATTTCATATAAGAATAACTATTGTTTCTTTGGAGAGAATATTCCCTTTGTCATATCTAGCTTCTTCCTACCAATAAAAAGAAAGAATGGGAATAAACCTAATCTCTTGTGTTCTAAGGAATTATTCCAGTATTCATCAATCTTTGGATCTCAAACCTGTGATGCAAGTTCCCCGTTCAGCTATGCAACATTCTAGAATTGTCCTCAGTAGTGAAATGTGACCTATATACAATCGGTAATACATTGCTTAAAATAGTGCTCTTGATGAATAAATATAATTGGACACTGCTGGAATGACCATTTTCCTCTAAATTTCTTAAACCTTGTTGAAAACTATTGTTTGAGGCATTAAGTTCATAGACTATTTATAGTTTATTCAAACTTCTTCATGCTGCTGGTTCTATACAAAATGATACTAAGTTGAGAAAAACAATGGTTGTAGCAACTATAAAGACATGCTTGACAATATAAACAAAGGCCTCCTTAGAATCTATCTGTGCTCCATTTATACCTTTGTGACAAGGTAACATTTTAATATTGCTTCTCTTCCATTAGCTAGATAGCTCATTTTTAGGTTCACTTGCTCATCACTAAGCGCCATAATCGTATCGTAAGCAAATTCTTCTCAAGTGTTGTTAGCTTTAAATTTGAGACTGAAAGGCTGATATACTAATTTTTTCCTTGATTGTTGAGTTGAGGGGCTACTTCTTTATAGGAAATTATGCTTTCATCAAGTTGAAGCCCATGCTTTCTGATTGTAATATGGAGAATTCATATGGTTTAGTAGTCATACAACATTGTCAAAGATCTCCTTGGAAACTATGCATTTTCCTTTATTTGTCCTTTTAGAACTATATGAGATATTAATCTCTCCACTTTTACATCAGGTAGATATCTCTCTTTGAAATCCTCGTGTAGGTAGCTAAGTGCTTACTCTGAGGCAGCAATGTAAGGTCCTAACTAGAAATCTCCTTGAGTATTGATGTTCGAAACTTCTATTTTTATTTTTTGAAAATGGTGACATAATAGCCGCATTCCGAGAAGCAACCCTACAAAGGCATAAATGTACATGGATTTAGAGTGAGTCCGCCTTGTACTATAGCAATATGTGCGTGTGACTTGCTCTTTGGGGGGTGGGGAACCTATAATCCACAATCCGGGACCATCATTATCATCATACAAGCTTTATCCCAATTATTTGGGGTGGGCTACATGAATCCTGTTATGCTATTCTACTCTATCAAGGGGTATACCTTCAGTTTGGCCATAAATCACCATATCTCTTCTCACTACTTTCATCCATGTCTTTTTAGGCCTTCCCCTTGCCCTTTTAGAGCTTTCCACTTAAACCAATTTGTCTCTCCTAACCGAGGCTGTATGAGGTATATATTGTACATGACCAGTCCACTTGAGTCTACTTTCCCTCATTTTATCGCTTATTTGACCAAATCTTTTTTTGATTTTGAATTCCTACAATCTCTTGGTGAGAGAAGAGGAACTTCTAGTCAAAATACATGATGATATTTGGCTGGTCTTATCCTAGGTTGACTAGAAGTGGATATGGGTCAAATAATCAGGGGATAAGGTTCCTGGATTCCTCCTTAGATCATGATGGCTGATTTTTAGTGTGGATGATTCAAATTATTTTTCTCTCTCGTCACAAATTTCTTAGGGTCTTATGGCCAAGTGGAGTTCTAATTTAGATGGGCAAACCAGGAAACCTTGAAAGCCATAAATGGAGGGTAGCCCTCTTCATTCTAACCATTTGACTTCTCTGCCACTGCCTCTCTCTGCCACTCCCTCTCTCTCATCTCTCTCTGGTCTCAAAGGGCATGGCATGTCCACCCAAAGGCAAGAAGAGAGTGGCAAGCCCAACCCTAGAGAGACAAAAGGGAGGTCGTGGCGTGCCCTAAGGGCCTTATCAGGTAATGGAAAATCCTAGATCTAACCTCAAATTTGAAAAGGGTTTTGCTAAAGGAACTTCCCGACTCAAAGAATTCACCAGGGCCAATAGGATCAGAATGTGCCATCTATCAAGTAATTGGGTGTGGGGTATATCAAATCCTAAGCGGGGGACCCTAGGAAAAGTCTAGCAAGTCTTCCATAATATTTTTGTTTATTTTTCAGTCAATATTGCTTGGTTTATTGGTATTTCTAAGAACATTATTTGTATTATAATTGAAAGTTAAAGTTTTTGTCCCTTGGATTGAGTTGTATTTATTTTGCAGTAAAAGGAAAGATCCTAGGTTGTATATAGTGCTAATTTCCCTATTTACAATATGGTTTTGTGGCACTTGTTATTGGAATACAGTTACATTAATGAAGAACAGAGAAATTTTTTGATTTTATTCCGTAGAATTCCACATGGCCACGTCTTTCACTAACAGAGTTGAAATGCTACTTAGAATGATCAGTACTTATCAAGGCATATAGATGACACATATAACGATGAGCTGTAAAATTGAATCATAATAACCGAAAACTAATGGCTGGGTCAATAATGGCCTAAGATTATCATGCATTACACAAATGAGGATGCACTGCAGAAACTGAATCATAAAAAGCAAAAGACCGATGGATGGTTCAGGAATGATATGTGTTTATCATTCCTTGCATCAGGTTGTGGAGGATCATTCTTAATGTTTTCTCTAGATGAAGAGGGGGAGAAAGAAGATGGTCGATACATCTTGAGTAGGTCCATGTTGGAGAAGATGGTGTTATCATCAAATTTCTAGATACCAATTGGGTGCGCTTATTAATATCAGCCGATCATTCTATGGGCTATATTTCTCCCACAGGCCCACAGGTCCCTCGATGGTGGCCACTTGAGGTTTGCCACCTGTAAGGATCCTGAGTGAGGCACCTTCTAACCATTTTGCTCCAAGATAGTCCCACCTGGTGCCTTCCTATTAGCATTATAATACATTGCATTTGTATTGCACATGTGGCGTAGTGGTAATATTGGATATTTTTATGTCTATTATCCAAATAATGTGACCACTGTACACTGTAATTCTCATGTACATGGAGGGTATAAGAGTGAAGTACTCTTAACCCTAATACATATAATATCATTAGATTGGGTCAACAGAGTGGTTGGATGACCAGCACATGTTTCAAAAGAATGATAGATGGTTGGACAACTAGACTTCTTCTCCATTCCTAATATCTCACTTTAGCATCTTCTTCTTCATTTTGATGACATTTTCACAAGATATTAGAACTGAAGATCTAGATCTCAAGGTTGACCCATTCCAGCTCCTTGTAAGCATCTTGCAAATCCCATTCTTCGTCCTTTTCCTCTCCTTTTCTCCATTCTTCTCCCTCTCTTCCTTTGTCTATAAATATCTCTTACCCCTTCCCTCTCTCTAGATCCTCACTGTCCGAAATGTTGTGGTTTCTGAAACCAAAGCCCTGATCCCATATCTAACTTATTCACATTCCAAGTCCAGAAATGATCTCCATAAATCATGTGGATAGCATAACTACTCAAAACCTTAGAAATTTCCCCTCTCCCTTGCTATTGCTTCAACCGTCATTCAAAGAAAGGGGTCTTTCTTTTATTCATCTCCAATCGTCCATCCTCATACCTTGAAAAAAAGAAGAAACAATCAATTCTATCTTCACGTGAATCTCCGTATTAGGGGGAAGGTTCTTCACGTGCCCCTCAAAAAAAAAAAAAAAAAAAAAAAAATCTTTGTAGATTCTTTTTCCAAAAAAAAAGAAAAAAAAAGTTTGCTTTCATTCTCATGTGAAGTAACATTTACTTGATCTGCTCATCGCAGTTCAAATCAAAACGGGGGCATCCTTTTTCTTTCTGTTATACTTTTCCTGATGCCGGATCTTGTTCGTCTTCCTATATCCTTTTTCAGATTACTGAACTTGATTCCTCAAATTTTCTCCCGTGGAAAACACCAAATATCCCCTTCATTTGCGGTAGTGGTTTAAAAAACGGATCGGTGCCCCGGATCGGGCACTCCAAAAACCCATCTAGATCGGTGAATTGACGATCCAGATCGGGAATCGGCCGAATCAGTCGGATTCAACCTTAAAACAAATCCAAAAAAATTATTAAATTCATTATAAGTATTGTTTTTTAGGAATCCAATAAGAAATGGGAGTACTCCATTAAGAACTTTCATTTTTTTACATCAATATGCTAATATTGAGATGTTCTTTCCCGGCATGAACTACTGTTAACCATTACATTTATATTACACAAAAGGAGAAGCATAGAATTATCATGAATGAAGTATATCATCATACATGGACTTCATAAAGCATCAATTTGTAAAATACAACCCAATAATAAAATGAAAGACGACGTCGTTCTTCATCTTGGTCACCTTAGTGCCATTGATTGAATTCGCATGACAATTCATTGACTCAATCTAGGAACGAATCATCAAAATTAATGGGCACCTGACCATACCCAAATCCCTGAGTGTTAGTGTTTTGTTGCGCTCCTAATAAAAAATCCTCGAAGCTTGTCCATCCTTCAAGCTCACTTACACTGTCGTATTGTTGGGAACAATTTGGTTGGGATAGGGTGGCCTCAAAATCATCATCTCTCTCATTTTCCCTTATACCGCCTTCCCACTCTCCCTCATTAGGTCCAATCCACCAACATCTCCGACGAATTGTGGATATGTTGGTGGGCTGCTTCTTCTTGCATGCTGCTCATCAGCTTCATCATGATCTTTCTCACTGATAGCTTTAATGAATGCTCTCTTGTGAAATACTAGCTCCTCTTTCTCTACTACCCATTCTTCTGCACAAGGAACGATTCTTTTGCACAAGGAACACTCTCTTGTGCAACACAACAGAAGAATGGGTAGTAGAGGAAGAGGAGCCAGTGTTGCACAAGAGAGCATTCCTTGTGCAACACAACAAAAGAATGGGTAGTAGAGGAAGAGGAGTCAGTGTTGCACAAGAGAGCATTCTTTGAGGCTATCCGTGAGGAAGATCATGATGAAAGTGATGAGCAACATGAAAGAGAAAGAGCCCGCCAACATATCCACAATTCGTGGAAGATATCGGTGCTATTGCACCTAATGAGGGAGAGTGGGAAGGGGGTATAAGGGAAAATGAGAGAGATGATGATTCTGAGGCCACCCTATCCCAACCAAATTATTCCCAACAGCAAGAGGGTAGGGACGAGCACGACGGTGTAGGTGAGCATGAAGGATGGACAAGCTTCGTGGATTAGGAGTGCAACAAAATATTAACACTCGGGGATTTGGGTATAGTCAGGTACCCATTAATTTGGATGATTCGTTCCTAGATCGAGTCAATGAATTGTCACGCGAATTCAATCAATGGCACTAGCGTGTCCAAGATGAAGAACAACGTCGTCTTTCATTTATTATTAGGTCGTATTTTACGAATTGTACGCTTTATTATAGTCCATGTATGATGATATACTTCATTCATGATAATTCTATGCTTCTTCTTTTGTGTAATATAAATTTGATGGTTAACAGTAGTTCATGCGGGGAAAGAACATCTCAACATTCGCATATTGATGCAAAAAAATGAAAGTTCTTAATGGAGTACCTCCATTTCTTATTGGATTCCTAGAAAACAACATTTATAATGAATTTTAATAATTTTTTTGAATTTTTTTTTAAGGTTGAATCCGACCGATTCGGCCGATTCCCAATCCGGATCACCGATATGGATGGGTTTTTGGAGTGCTCGATTCGGGGCACCGATCCGTTTTTTAAACCACTGGTCCACACTATCATCTCTTGGATTACCTTATTTTATCTCAAGAATTTTTGCTTGATTCTGTGACATGGTGAAGGATTTGCGGGACACTTCATTTTTCATACTCCCAATCATCTACTGCACGCATGCTTGAACTGAATGGCGTTATAGCAAATTTGGTGAGATTTCATCTGTTATTGATTTCTTGAACAAGATTATGATTCTGTCCGATCAACTGGCAACCATTGAATAGCCAATTTTTTATCAAGACAAATTTATGTTCACATTGGCTAGTTTAGGAAAATAATATAAAACATTTGTTGCTTTGATTATGACTGATTCCTACAGTAGTATTTGTTGAGTTGCGCTCTTTACTTCTGCAACTTTAATCAAAGCTCATGTCTCCAAATGAACATTTGAAGGAAACGACCTGCAATGAAGGGACACATTGTCTAGAATGACTCCGATGCATTGGTCCTGGATGTGGTCGAGGGAAAGGGAGGAACAGCTTCAGCAATCCTTGTTGCAATGCTAATGCTAATCATGGATTTCTTCTTGCGCCACTATCCACAAATCAGGTTGTGACCAGCCCATCTCCCTCTTTCATATGCCAACTTTATGGGGAAAAAAATCATTGGTAGCCAAATGTTGCTGTAGTTTTGATTTCACCTTTAACATACCTAACTCCATTTCTTGAAACGAGGCACCTCCGTCGCCTCAGTTTTCAGCATGCTGCCCTCAGTTATCGCAGGCCACAAAGCAGCATGCTGCCCTCAATCATGCCTTCTCCAATTTGAACATCAACCAGCCGGAATGATAGATCATGATTTTCAGACTTCGTGGAACCTCTTGTCTCTTCCACTAGTTTTTCTTTTGGCCTCTCTTGATTCCCACGCACATCATTAGGTTAAGTGTTCAGCGAGGAAAGAAGGTGCCATTGAAGATCCTGACCATGCTAACTAATCTAAGGAAAATGACCATCCAACAGCATGAAGCTTAGTTCAAGGCAAGTATTCTTGCATGAAATGTTTTTCCTAGGCTCAGGTTTTTATTCTCAATCATTGCATTCTTCCTCTGATTTGAAAATTTCATATGAAAATGAGAGAATTTTCCATCCTATTTGAATAGCTTGTTTCATATCACACTTGCTAAGATTTTCTTATTTTGAAACTAGTGACACCTTGAGTGTACGAAACAATATACAGCACAATTGTTGGGTTTGGGATCAAGAATGGTTCAGGGATTAGGGGCAGGACCCATTTGTGCGAAGCTACACTGAAGATCCCTATGCTTGGGATCAATGTCCATACAGCCTTAAATGTAGGGATCATGGTCCATGTGTGTTGGGGTTTGAGCTTCTCTGTTAGATGGGATCGAGTATTTAATTATATAAGGGTGCGAGATCCTATATATTGAAAGCAAAGTTCCTAAGGGCAATTTTTTGAGTTTCTCAACTCAAGGAGCGCAATAGAAAAAAATGGTCCAACATATTATGGAGCGAGGGATAACTTTTATAGGAGCGAGCTCCATTTACTTAGAACACGAGATCCTTGTGTAAGTGTGAATAGTGATTGGTGGCCTTACAATGTAGTTCCCATCGTTGTTGATTAATAATATGTAGGATTAATCTTCTATTAAATAAATAAGAAACTTTAAACTACGGAAAAAGTTTATATAAGGTTGCAACCTTAAAATGTAGAACTACGGATGCACCTCAAAAATCCATTGGAAAAGGTTGTTTTAATGTTGAAAAACCCTCTGATTGATCATCTCGACATCGAGAAGTATGACTATGAAAAATAAATGGATTTTGAGTCTCAAAAATGCTGCATCTTACAACATATTATCTAGACCGTCCATTTTCAATATTTTCATATGTTTATAGATCTACTTGATTTTAACTATTTTTGGAGTTTAAAATTTTATAATTAGATATAATAATAGATTTTGAGATAATCCTAAATATATTTTACATCAAAATTGTATGTTATGATAAAATTTGAAGGTGCACCTTAATTGGATTGTTTACGGTTGCAACCTTATGGAAACCACACCCTTAAACTACTACATTGTTCATTACATTAATATAATAGATAAATCAATTCATTAAATAGATTATGACATTTATAGCTTCTAATGCAAAATTTATTGCACAAACTTTTTCTCTAAATGGCTATATGTAAGAAAATATAACCCAAAACTATATATGCATGGAATAATTTATTGACGTAAAATGTTGTGTGAGGTGTAAAATTATCATAAAATATTAATTGGGTGTGTGTGTGTGTGTGTGAAACCTATATGTGTAAGGTGCAAAATTATCATAAGATATTAAATTCTTGGGGCGGGGGGGAGAGAGAGAGAGAAACTATAGCCTTGCAATCTACTCTTCAATATCAAGCTTTTACAACCACATGAAGGGAGGGAGAGCAACGTCCAAAAGTATGGCCTTGCAGTCTACATTTCAATATCAAGCTTTTACAACCACTAGAAGGGGTGTAGAGAGAGAGATGTCCAAAAGTGTACTCCAGCCCTTACAATGACAAGATTAGGGGTGGCAATGGGCTGGTCGGCCTGGCTTAAGTTACTAGGGCCTGGCTGGGCTTGGGCCAAGGACAGCTCAGCCCGACCCTCTTTTTCTTTGTGTTTTTGGTTTACCCTTTTTAATCTTATTTAACCCAGCTCAGCTAGACCCGGCTTGGCTCTGATAGGCTAGGGTCGGGCTTGGGCCAGTTTTTGGCCTGGTCAGGGCCAGGTCAGGCCTGGGCCAGCCCTTTAGGTAATAGCGGCTGAGGGCTGTCCCGGCCCATTTCTAGTCCTACAGAAGATGAGAGATACAATTTCTCTTACAATCACATCATGAGAGAGAATGATACAATTTTTTAAGCAACACACTATTTTTCTAATTTTCTAGTGCTCCTCTGAGCATCATGGAGCCTTTGTGTCACCGCTATGGATGATGGAGACAGGCCTTGACTTAGAGGAGCTGTGCTTTGGGTTGATTGTGCAGCAGAGGGGGTTCGCAAATCTCCTTGCAAGAGAGAAGTTCCCTAAGGAATGTTAGACCTCGGGATTGTAAGGGAAGCAGGTGGACGATCACTGTCATCGACATCTATCTTTGCTTCTAATTCTATCAATGTTCAAGATGTCGTAGGCAGCCTAGGCGGTTTGGGCTCTGGGCCACCTAGGAGCTAAGACCGGTGCTCAGGCCCAAAGGCAGCCAGTGTTGTTTTTTTTAAAAGTTGTATCCCCCACACCTCCCCCCATTTTATTGTATATAGAATTGTCTTTTTTTTCTTTTTTTTGGGAAATTATCAAAAATATATCTTAATTTTTAGCTTATTAGAAAAAAGCCTTATATTTTCCTAAACCTCGTCCATCCCCTTTTTGTTCACTTTTCAATTTTTTTTTTACCAAAATAGCTTTCACGGTAGTTGTATGACCGTGAAGGCATCACGGTATATTCCGTCACGGTACTTAAAATATCGTGATGACGACATGGTGTATCACGGTACATAAAATACCATTATGGTCTTCATCCAACTATCCATCCACCCAGAGCAAGAAAGAAGTGAGAGAGAAGAGTTAGAAATCTGAGGAGCCAATTGCGTCGCTCCATTGCCGGGCATTTCTCAAGTACAGCGAGCACCCTCTGATAAGGCCGCCCGCCCACTTGAAGCTCCAGGGAAGCCAGGGACAATAAACCTAATGAGGAAAACCCTTTTCTTTTTTATTTTTTTTCCCATCCTCATTCCCAAAACCATAGTGAGGCAGGTGATGATTTCTAGAGGAGGAGGGGACTCTTCAAGAAGGCGCACGTGCTCTTTGTGTTGTGCGATGCGCAGGTCGGTGTCATCATCTTCTCCGTCACTGACAATCTCTTTCGAAAGAAGAGAGAGAGAGGGGTTAGACAATAACGGTATTTTATATACCGTGATACACCTTCCGGTCATCACGGTATTTTAAGTACCATGATACCTTTAATGGTTATCACGGTATTTTAAGTATCATGATGCCTCAAAACATTAAACATCACGGTACTTAGTAAATCATGTTGCCTTCACGGTCATACGACTACTGTGAAGGCTATTTTGATCAACAAAATGCGAAAAGTGAATAAAATGGGTGTCGACGAGGTTTAGAAAAGTATAGCGTTTTTCTAATAAGCCAAAAATTAAGGTATATTTATGATAATTTCCCTTTTTTATTTAATAAGTTTTGTATATAATAAACTGTTAAGATGAAGGAAGCACAGATCAGTTTTGTATATAATAAACTGTTAAGATGAAGGAAGCACAGATCAAACATAAACTTTTACGACTTTAGATTGTAAATGAAATAATTATAACTCAAAAGCAACATTAAAAGATAAAATCAATTCGAGATGTCCTTTAAATCTCACGAATCACAAGTCACTCACAAATTACAAAAGTTTCAAAAGTCATTAGAAAAAAGTCACATCTGACCAACAAAGGCCATAAACTATAAAAACTCTTCTTCACCCCACAGATATGATGAACTCAATTATGAGCTTGAGTTTCATCATCACGAGCAACACGAGGTCGACATCTGGCATGAAGTCCACCTGAATCTGATGATGATGCCAAGTCATCATCATCAGAGTCTTCCTCCTCCTCCACATAGAAACCTCCTTACCTTGTCTTCTGTGAGTTTGCATCCTCCTCTTCCTCCATGATCATCGTCCTCGTCCTTGTCTGCACCTTCTTCTTCCCCTTCCCCTTTCCCTTTTCCTAGGTCACTTCCTTCCCCTTCCTATGTATTTGGGATCTAGTAGCTCTCATAGGGCTCTATGCCAAACCAGTCGCCTCTTACACTCGGGTCCATGTCAAGCTCTCTCCCTTGAATACATGCTCATACCCAACATTGGGCTTGACCAACCACTCGCTTGTTGGATCTAACTCTTTCACAAGTATGGGATCTTCAATTTGAAACCAGTCTAGATGGTGCTCCTTTAGCTTTTGATTGTACTGAACGAAAACAAGGTCGTTTAGTCTCTTCTGCTCGAGTTTATTTCTCTTCTTTGTATGTATCTGTTTCATAGTTTACCATTTCCATATTACAATGCTTTACCTTAAAAAAAAATATCGATAAAGTTATTGTCGTAAATCGATAGGAGATGAGGTTGAGGATAAATAGAATATTCACCATCTCGAAGGTGCTGAAGTTGCAGTTGCAGTTGCAGTCGGACGATGTACAAGTCAAGTTCAATATCCATTGTGCCATCTTTTGCATGTTGGGGGCAGTTTTTCCATGGTTGGCCTACCAAGAGGCTATTATACATTTAACAATAAAAATAAGTAGATTACATTTATCTATGTAAATTTAAAATTTAGAAAATTGAAATGATAAATGCATCTTCAACTTACATGGATATATCTTTGTCATTTGTTTGATTGCGAAGTCCATCCCAATGGTCCCCATTGAATAACTGTATAAGTCAAGTTCCGTGGACAGTTTGTCTTGGACATCAGAGTCAGTGTAGAGCCTTACTTTGCACTTATTGAATGCGACCATGATAGAATCCCTTCTCTCTATCTCAGGATCAGAATAGAAATAAATAGAGTTGAGAAAACACCCTGCCAAGTGTAGGGGTCTCAGGTCTCTCCAACTGCAGATCCCACTTGCCATGAACAATTTTCAAGATAGGGCCAAATCCTTTTTCACCTTGCTTCAAGTTATGCTTGATTTCTTCTCTAGCAACGTCCATTGCTTTCAAAATATGCCCATTGCTGGTTGCCTTTTGCTATCAACAAGGTGAAGCAACTTTCACAAGTGGCCTAAAAATATCAAGGCAAAACTGAACTCCACTCCAAAACTTGTTTGACATAACAATGTTATAGACCCTTTTTCCCTTGACCTCCATAGACCACTTGCTCCCCTTCCATGCTTCAGATACAAACATGGTTCAGAGTTTGTCCTTTTGTTTATTCAACGAATCTAGAGACAAGAATAAGGTGGCAAACCTGGTGACCCCTAGCCTCACTATGTCAGTCCCACCTGTAAATTCCCTCATCATCGCCAAAACATGAGTGGCTATAAATGAAAACTGTTATGGCTTTGGCTTTGTTTAGCATCTCATGCATTGATTTCTTTTCACCAATCTTTCAAGCATGAGATCTATACAGTGAGCCGCACAAGGCATTCAAAAAATGTGCGGCTTCGAAATCTCCAATAATCTCGCAGCTGCCATATTGGCCCTAGCCATATGTGTGATGACCTGCACGACATTTGCTGCCCCTACCTCTTCAATGCACTGATTCACAACACCATATATGAAGGGCGCATCATGAATCTTATCAGATGTGTCAATGGACTTCAACAAAACAGTTCCCATGGGAAATTAACTAATAAGTTCATGGCGCTAATAGACGTCCTATCAGTCCACATATTTGTCATAATAGTAACCCCCACATCTGCTCCAAGCATCCTTGTGGATCTTGAGGTAGTCGTGTGTTAATTCCACCTCTTTCCTCAACAAAGATCCGTTGAGCTCGTAAGGTGTAGGAGGCCTATATCCTGGGCCAAACTGCCCCACTGTATCAAACATAACAATGAAGCTCTTTAAAGTGACAGTGTTAAATGGTAGAACCCCTTGAAAGTACCATCAAACCACATATTGATTCACCCTTCCTCTCTCCTGCTTCTTTTGAGTACTATCTAAAATACTCTATATCAGTTCCCTTTCGCGAACCACCACATCGGGATCAGGATGCTTGAAAAATATATTAAGAGGCCCTCTTGTTTGAGGTCTCTTATGCCCAATGGTAACAGGTCTACTTATGGAGCCTCCTTCCTCTTTATCTTCATCATATTCAGGTATGCCATGGATGTTTATAGAGGTCCTCACGTCTTCATGTCCCTTCTTGACCTGTTGTTTCTTCTTTTGGACCCCTTCTATGTTATCCAGCATCTCTTTCCTGACCTCTGCAAGGACTTGAGTACATGATGTCGCATCCCCTTTTATGCCGGCCAAATGTTTTTTCAATCTATTAATGTCAGCGTTGTACTCACTTGTGCAAAACTTCCAATCTACTCTATTCTTGTTACTAGGGTTGGGACAATATCCATATTTCCAACATGTATCACTTTGTTTACTTGAAGCCGAGTAAGGCATTTCACCTACAACCTTTATATATCAAGTATCAATGTATTACCTAAGCCTGAAAATTACACAAAAACAACAATGTCAAACTAGAAAAAATTAGAAAATGGTCATCTAAAAAATTATAAATAGGAAATGAAGCAAAAAAAGTATATACATTAACCATTTAATATATTGAGTTCTTATTAAGCCAAAAAATAAATCTAGGCAAAATCGGAAAAACATATTACACATTGTTAAATATTAAGCAATTAGTTTATAATAAAAAATTATGGTTTATGAATTATACAAGTAAATTCATGTAAAGAATAACAAAATGTGAAAATAATAATCCAAATAGACAATAACATATCAAATCCATATCACAAAGTATCAAAAAAAAAATAATACAAATAGCAAAGAATAACATCATTAGACATTGTGGAAACAAAAATACGTAACCTAATAAAAACTATATAAATATACCAACCTTCTTGAATTGGATTCAATATCGAACCAAACCGAAATTTTTGGGTTCCCAAATCTCCTCTTTTACAACCACTATAAGGCTCAAAAAGATTGGGGATGAATATCCTTTAATATTGTGACCATTCAAGGAGGTCGATAAAACTTTCAATCCCTCAACAAGTCTTCAAATCTAGTTTTTTCAAGTTGTTTCTCACTCTACACCTCACTAAAAAAGTTATTGGGAGTAAGAATGGCTCCCTAAACCCTTTTTCCCCCTTTTAACGGGGTAAAATTATATATTTTGCCCTTTCCCAAAAAGAATTTTCCGCTAAGGTTCTAGACGCTGCCTAAGCACTTGCCTTTTACACTGCCTTGGCGGGCACCTAGGAAAATGTCGCCTATTGAACAACTAGGCGTTTTTTTAAAATGCCGCCTTGGCGGCTGAGTGGCCGAATTTTCGTTCATTTGATTCTAATCGAATCATCCATATCGTTCTCGAGGTGGTCATCCTCAAGGTGAGCATCCCAATTCTTGTACTTGTTCTCATAGTTTGCCCGCAATCTACTCAACGTTTTTTCATTATAATGAACATAAACTAATGACTCAGATCGATTTGAGTTTAATTGGTTCCTTTTCGTACTGTGGATGTAGCTGTAAGTGCTTCGACATCTTTCTGCACAGGATGAATTAACATTTTGAGACAACCACCTATATATAGGTCCCACCATGAACCTACTGACATCGTGCCCCTATCAGCTATTGACACTGGGAGGGAGAACCCCTCTATTACCAACAAAATCGCTAAACTGTTGTCGCACTTTAGCTTGTTCTTTGTCATCCAAAATCAACATATCAAGAGCTTTATGGTCACAAGATGATATCTCTTTGTCATGATGGGGCTTCACTCTCGTCTCCCCTCCAGGCATGGGTATAGACAACCACTCTTGAGAGTAATACTTGGGACTTTAAAGAAATGCCAAACAATGTGTGGAAGATTTGCCCGGTCCCTCCATTGGGCCACAACTAAGGCTCTCACTCTTTGGTATAACTTGGTCATACGGGCTCACAACTATCTCACGCAACATAATATCCCTTCTCTCATGCATCGCCCACAATAGCCTTGTCGCTCTTTGCAAACTTTATCATCTTCCATATTGGCTTTGTGAACTGCAAGATTTTCTTGTTGATTGACCAAAAACCATCATCCATTGTTACTTTGCGAACTTCAACTTTGGTCCATACTGGGCCACTGCTACAAACATAGCTTGGAAGCTCTTCAAGCAATTGACATTGAAAGAAATGCCCTTTTGGTAGAGCTGTATGGGTTGGGTATGTATTGACATAACCAACCTATATCCTACTTCTTGAAGTGATATTCTATCGTTATTTGTTTATGATTTCTTGCTATGGCCACAAGATCCGGGTAACAAAGCAATCCATGGCCCCCTTCGTGTGAGGCTTCTTCCATCCAAACCCCTCTTGTCTACTCACTCGAGTTGAGCCTACCTTGGACTCCCCTTCATAATAATCATCCTCATACACATTTACCAACCTAGTAATCTCCTCTAATTTCCCTTCTAACTTCTGCTGGTGCCTTCTTTCATGGTGCTATCACCTTTGATACCATCCAAATGTTTTTTTACGTGATGTATTTCGGCCATATAACTATTTCCATAAAATTAAGTTGAACCTTATTTTTAGCTTTGACATTGAGCAAAAATGCATATTCAATCTAGATCATTATGTTTATTTGATCCAAAAGATGACACTGCATCAAATAGCAGTAAGCAAATTCAAAAGTTGAAACACCAAACACAAAATCAATAAAAGCCCCAATTCTTGAAACCCAATCACAGAGAATTTGGATTAATGAGTTTTGGTTGTAAAAACACATTTCCTAACTCCTTTTAAAGTTCCACAATCTATCAAAAGCAACCCTCTTTGATTTTTTTGAATTTCTCTTTGTTATCTAAAAGAAATTTTGACCCGAAAGATTGCTTGAAATGAGAGTTTTGGGGGAGATTTTTTTCTCTTAAATCTTTTTGGCAAAGGGTTTGGGGGGTTAGAATCCCCTCAAAACCGTTTACGGCATTTGGTGGGGGAAAAATGATGCAATTCCCCCTTCCTATGGCCATTTTTGCAACCTGTTAGGGGCTCAGGGAAGGTTGCCTAGGCCCTAGGTGCCTATATGCCCTGCCTGCTTGATAATGCTCCACCCAAGGAAACCCTCAATGCTAGGCAAGATATTAATGACCTCTTGGTACCTCAAGATGGCTAAGCAACTGCCTTTTAGTACCTTGGCTTACACATTCGAACCTTCTTTAACGAAAGGTCAGCCATCTCATTTGCATCACACAATCAATGTGAAAAGGAGAGAGGTCTATCCAGGCACAAACCTCCAGAATTTTGATAATACATGGCCCGCTCTCCAAGGTGGCAGCAACTACGTGATGACATTGAGGCAGTCCTCAATGTCCAAGCAGCAATCCCTGCTGGAGATGATGCACACCGTAGTGAGTAGGGCTCTTTCTTCAGCCATTGTTGTATTCCTCAAATCAAACGAAACCTCTCAAAAACATCATTGTCTTCTGTAGGTGATTCTGGATTTGTCCGTGCACCCTAGAGATCCTGGTTATCACAAGAGAATCCATCAAAATTGAGCTTAATTTACCCAAAATACTGTCGACACAGTTATAATATGGGCTCAGGATATATGCTACTTAGAACATATTATGAACTTTGATTTTAATGAGCCAAAAGCAAATGGTGAGACTTTGCATCCTGGCTTGTCATCCGCATTGAGTGCTGCAAATAGGATTCTTTATCCAGGTAACATGGCTCGGGCAAGGTACTCAGCACCTTGCTGTGCCCCGTAACTCAGGTGAGTCTGAGTTGACTCACCCTAGTCCTACTCAAGCTGGAAAAAATGGGCGAAAAAGTTGTGAATAGAACGGTATAAAAAATCCATTAAAAAAGGAAAAATATAAAAATCCAAAAACAAAATAAAAAAAGACATATAAAACATAAAATAGGAAAAAAATGATGCTATTAGTTTGTATAATAAGAAAAGTCTGGAAAAAGGGAAAAACCAGAAACAATAGAAAAACAATAAAAATTACATAGCATTACAGTGTGTATAAATGACTAATTATGGTTGATTTAGTAAAAATAAATCAAATTATAGTTGATTTAGTAAAAATAAGTCAAATTATGAATTTAAATTGAAAAAAATGAAGCATACCCAAAATTTCGAGCCTGATCCCCCAATCCCCTTGTCTTCACACTTGGTTCAAATTGAACCCTCAAATTCCTTTCAAAGCTTCCTCACACAATCCCAATCTAAACCCTCAATCCTATCCAGGATAGCCAAACTCTTGAAAAATTTCGATGATTTCTGAAATCTCCCAAATCCTATTTTGGTGTTCATTTTTGTGAAGATCAACCCATGGTTGGATGAAGAACACAAAAGTAGGCTTAGAGATCATTTTTCATCAAAGATTGGCCATCCATTGTGAAGAAATAACAAATTTTTGAATCGGGCAAAAACATGGTCATATTTCCTGATCTCTTAAATCCATCAAATCTTATGACGTTTTCTCAATTCTGATGTTACTAACAGATAGATTAGGCAAAAATTTGGCTCGAATTGCACGACTTAGGGTCACCAATCTTGAAAATTGAAGGGAAAAAAAGAAAAGAAAAGGAAGGGGGGGGGGGGGGGGGGGGGTGTTCCAGATTTCTACCCCCGTTTTAAAATTGAGACATTTGCAGTTGTTGGGTGAGTACTGTAGAGACTCATTCAAGTACTGTACATGGTATACATGTGTACCCTGCTCTTGGCTTGGCAGGCTGCGAAGTCTGAGTTGACTTGGGTGAGTTTTAGAATGCTGATTCTATCAAACATTCAACCAAATAATATAATATGTAATGTAAGGATCCTACAAATAGTTACAAAATGACAAAATAGTCTACTTACTGTTAAAATTAACTATCATTCAATAATGAACTTTATCGTTGTCAAAAAAATTGAAGGAACCTGAGATAGGTGAATAAGTACACATCAAGTTTCATAATGCCTGACTTGATGATTCCTATGTTGAACAAAAGTTTCATAACAGTTCTGACATTCCAAAAACAGTTCCAGCCTTTGCAGAGATGAAACCACTAATAAACTGCTAAATTGGCAACTCAAACTAGACAAAGCTTCATGTTATTATCATCAGGGCCAGATGGACCAGATGTTACAAACATGGGATCCTTCAAGTGCTAAATGATAAAACCTGAAACTATTTTTCTGGAAACAGTAGCTGCAGTTACTTCTTTTCCTATAAAATTCATTTTTGAAACTCTATCAACTTGAACTTGGTCCCAGGGTACTTCTATTTGCAAGAGAGGCAAAAACCCTGGGCATGCTTTCTTGCTGAGTTTTTGGATTGTATATCTTCTCTTCAATCCATGCTTTCTTTATACCTGGTATGATAATGACAGACCTATGGACTCCTCCCATTCGGGTAGGTTCACAGCATCATTTTTCTATAAGGAAATCCGGGATGTGTCTCCCTCTCAATCTGTGAGATCGAGGGCCTGGTTTTCCCCTGCACTACCGAAGGTCCAAATATTCATTTCGTTGGTCAGCCATTGACAATACTCTGCAGTAGACCAACTACAAAGATGTGGATTGCAAATGCTTAACAGGTGCATCCTGCCAATAGAAAGTAAAGACACTTTTGCGCCTTTTATGGCACTGTCCCATAGTTACTCACCTATGAAGTCTCCTGCTTACTCTATTTGGGGGCCAGTGGGTGACACCTGAAACCACTCAGCAATTAGTCCTGGTTTAATTCTCCCCACCCTTCCCACAGGCTGGTCTTACGCTGTGGAAACCCTCCATGTTCACTCTCATTTGGAATGTCTGGCAACGTAATAGCAGAACTTTTTAAGGTAAGGAAAGGCCTATTGTTGCAATCAAAGACAATATCATCTCGATGGTTTAAATGTGCAAAACATCAAAAAGAGTTCAAAGGCCCATAGTTGCCTTTCTAACAAAGTGGACTGTTATCTCAGTTCTTTGCAGGGAAGAACGAGCAGATTTTGTTTTTGAGTAAATTGACTATTGTATTAAAAAAAGGGAAAAGTTTATATAGAGCCGAGGCTCTAAACAATCAAATTTGAGCCTACCTCAAAAATTTCACTAGAAGAGGTTGTTTTGATGACCAAATATCTTCAAATTAATCATCTCGACATCAAGATGCATGGACACAAGAAAAAAAATTGATCGCAAGTCTTGGAAATAGTGTATTTTGTGACACATTTTTGGACCGTCAATTTTCAAGATTTTCAAGTTTTCATAGATATGTCGATCTACACTATTTTTTAAGCTTTAAACTTTATAAATAAATAATGAAAATATATTTTAAGGCTATCAGAAAGATCTTCAATATTGAAACCACATTTCTCAACACTATTTGAAGGTAGGCTCTAATTTGATTATTTAGAGCCTAGGCTCTATACAAACTGCACCCTTAATAAAATAAGGAAGTACAAAGTATTGGTAGATACAAAAACAGTCGTTTCCCCTACCAAGGTGCCTAAAGCAGAACCCGTAGCGTTCAGGAAAGCTATACAAGATCATTAGGCCCCACTAAGACCCCCTAAAAAAGGGGGAAAAAACAGAATCTGCCTTAGTGCTCTAAGGGGGGTTGAGGCTTGCTCCCTCCTTAGCTAACGCGTCTGCATCTTCGTTAGCCTCCCTATGTCTGTGTCTCCAAGCAATTTGGAGGGAAGTACACAGATGGACAATCTCAGCAAAGATGGCGTCAAGTTTGCACGGGGTGGCGGATGATCCAGAAGCCATGAGATAGTGTTTAGTAAGTCACCATCCACCATTAACTGTGTTTCCCAAGTTCGGTCGAAACGCCTAAGACCCTCAAGCAAAGCCACAGCCTCAGCATTGGTGGAATCAGACACACCGATGGGAATAGCAAAAGACGACAAAATTAGGCCTGCCGAATTCCTGAAGAGGCCGCCGATGCCGGAGGGCCAGGGTTGCCAAGGGAGCAACCATCAAAATTGAACTTGATGGTCCCTATTTCCGGTGGCCTCGAAAGGGATGCTCGAGATATCCTCATCACCCTCAGATGAAGTAATGTCTGCAGCTGTCGATGAAGGTCGGAGAAGGAGTACTTGGCGAAGCTCCTATTATTGAGAGCCCAAAAGGTGACTAGGGACCGTCGTTTCTCTGTGAGGGTAGGGATAGAGGCTGATTCACTTCTTAAAGTCCTACTATTCCTTTCAATCCAGATAACCCATAGTGTTGCAGCAATGGAGGCGATCCATAACAGTTTCCCAGAGCTATTTCAAGGGGTGCGAGTGTAAGAGGAGAATATAGGCGGAACTGACTGGGGGGTGACCTACAGCCAGCTGAAGAGCATGAGTACGTCAGTCCAAGGGGCCATTGCCACTTCACAATGTAGAAAAAGATGATGATTTGTCTCTTCGGCTTTGCAGAACATGATACCACGGTTGGGCAGAGGTACCCCTTTGTTGCAGATGATCCAGGGTTAAGGCGCTCTCTCATGGAGGGCTATCCAGGTAAAGAACTGGATTTTTGGGGTTGGGGGTAAGCAAGAACACCAAGCCTTAGCTGCAGTTGGATAGGGTGCAAGGGGATCAGGGGGAGTGGAAGTTAAGCTGTCGTAAAAGGATGAGCCTGTGAAGTCGCCTGATGGAGAAGGGGACCATACAATTTTGTCTTCTCCTGTGGATGATAAAAAAACCAAGTGGAGCTTGGACGAGAGAGTCAGGAAGTGGTTATATTCGTGATCAGCAAGGGGCCTCTTGAAACTATTCCAGCACTACCAAATTTACACTTATGAATGATTCTATGAGATGAATCTTCAAGCCTTATGATTGTGATGCAGATAGCTGACCTACATGCCTTTCTCTGAATAAATTCTATAATTAGACATGGTTGACAATCGCTCAAAATTTCTAACCATGGCGAGCAAATGTTCTCATTTATCTTTCATAACTTTTGGTGGTTGGTTTTGTCGTGTTGTACAGGGCATTATGGTGTGTTTATTTCTTCTTAGCTCATCAGCAATTGTCATCAAGCGTAAGCGCACTTCATCCGTTTCTGGATATGGAGCAGTTAGGCTTCCCACAAGCTCTAGGTTTTAACTTGGGGACTTGGATGGATCAGTCTTCTCTATTCAATACAGATGCATCAAATTGTTAACATGGAGTTCTACTTGGAACAACTTGGATTTTTGTTCTCCCGTTGGAGGAATTGCTAAAATACAGGAATCGGAGAATCAAAGAAATAGTGCACTTATTTTGGGCCCGGGGTTTCACACATGGTCTGCATCCAACCTTGAACGGTGTCTCCCATGAAAGACCAAGCTAACCAAAAACACACTTGAGTAAAAAGAAACAATGTATGCCATATTAATTTATATTACAAACGTGTTGTGACTCTCAACAAAGCTTTCTTTTAACTGCTAATTTGAATTTGAGAAATTACTTTCTTTGCCATTCCTCTAGCTACTGCATTAGTTTTACATTGCTGGATAGGTGGGGTGGGAGGATGGATTAATAGGGAAAGACGGAGACAAGATGGAGAGAGCTGATGCCTACTAGTTATAGAGAGAGAGAGAGGAGTCGTAGTTTAAGACTGAGGAAGAGGAAAGAGAACGTGGGGTTTGAAGAAGAGGTGTGAATTTGGGTGTACATTTTTTTTTGACTATTTCCATTCGTATCTCATTTTTTTGTTACGAGTATTTGGACAAATGAAATATTTCCTTAGTATACTCATTTGTAAAACTCTCATTACCCTTTACAATATAACATTTTCAAGTATGGACATTTCTCGTCATTAGGGGATATAATAGATATTTTTATAAAAAAATAGTGGTGTAATATCAGTGGTTAAGAAACAAATAATGTTCCACGTAGGTGGTGTCATTATATCTCATAGTTAATAATTTTTTAATATCAAAAAATTTTATTTATCTTTGATTAATTACTTAAAATATCCCTATATTTTAAACTTTAAAATTCTATAATTAGATGTAAAAATAGATTTTGAGATAATCCTAACAACATTTTACATCAAAATTATATCCCATGATAAAATTTGAAGCTGCACCTTACCTCTACACCTATGGATGCATCCATATGCTACAGTATGCCGATTCGTGTACCGCTACAGTAAACACCGAACGGCCCTGATCAAATCTGGACCGATCTGATGATCACAGATGTCCTGTAATGTTTCATTTTTCATGTTTTTTATACCAATCAGAATAATTTAAAATTTGGAGCGTGTGTTCATAAACAATATGCGAATCTACAAAGAAATCAAAAAAATATTTTACATAAAATAAATTGACCAAAATACCATCGAAATGTTTTAGGGGTATTTTGGTAAGTAAGTTTTTCACGAATTATTTTTTTTATATTTTTTATTAGGTGAGCCTCACTAAGATGTACACACAATCCAAATTTCAGATCATTCAGATTTGTAGAAAAAAATTAAAATTCAAACACCCTCGGACAACCGTGACCGTCAGATCGGCCCATATTCGATCTGGGCCGTTGGACTTTTACTGGTACGCACATGGGCATACATGATCTTTTTCCTATATATATATATATATATATATGGGTAATGATTTCATGCAACAATTGACACTTCTAAAAAACCATATTTGTGGTATTTGTATGACCCAAAATTTTGCACACACTCTTTATCTCAACAATCAATCTCAAAACGAAAAGTTCAATTGGAACCCTTGATATGGTCAAAATGAGTCCCCTCAAACAATGAATCTAGACCATTCAATTGGTGAATTTCAAGATATTAGCCTTTAAAAATTCAAAATCATTTTTATCTTTTTTAACATTGCTCATCTAATCATAATAAAGCCATCTAAAGAAATTTGTAAAAAAAAAAAAAAATCCTTCCAAGGTCTTAGATCTAAGTATCTCACCAAAATGGACAACTTATGTTAATTGGGCTAAAAAAATATTTTCATGTAAAATATTTTTTTGATATTTTTCATAGAGTCGCCTATTTTTTAAGACCACACGCCTAAAGTTTAAAGTGATTTGGATTTGTAAAAAAAAACCAAAAAAAAAAACAAAAAAGTTAAAATTCAAACACTATCGAACATTTGTGATCGTCAGATCGGCCCAGATTTAATCTGGGCCATGGGTGTTTACTGTAGCAGTATGCCCATGGGCGTCCAAAATCATATATATATATATATATATATGGGTTTTGTTAGGGTACTCACACTTTAGAGTATGTTGTAATTGTACTTAATAAATTTTGAACACTTTTTATACCTTTGTTTTAGTACTCATACTCTAGAGCATTTCATAAATGTACTCAACAGATTTTGGACACTTTTTATATCTTTGTTTTATACACAAAACATTTTTTTTTAGTAATGATATATGAAGAAAGCAAAGAGATACTAAACCATAGAGAGATGCTCCGTCCCCTTTTTGTATCCTCGATAAAAAACTAGAAAAAGGAAGGATGCATATTTATACCATGTACTTCCTAAAATATACAATATTTTTAAAGAGAGGCATGAATCGTATGGGTATTTCTTAAATATTGCATGCTTATTGCATGAAATATTGTAAGTTCTAAAATGGAGCCTCTCTCTATCTCTTTATAAAATTATTAAAAAGAGGTTTTGAGAAATTCGCTCATGTTTATCGCTCTCTCCCTCTCTCTCTCACACATGAGAGATTCTCCAAATCATAGTGCTATGACTAGTTTAGATCTGCTACAGGCAAAACAGAAGGAATTTGTTGTTAAAGAGGAAGAAGAACAAGCACTAGTTGGTCTTTTCTAATGTACTGCTGCTGCATTATTATTTTCAAAGATATCATAATGAGGTAAAATTGAAGATTATTTGGTGTCGATAAAAAGTATGTGGAGTCCATCACTTTAACACTCTCTCCTTGTATGAAAGCTTATTTAAAAAAGGTAATTTAAAAACCCTTATTGGATGTGCTGGTGTATCTTCATTTGTTTTTTAAATATAAAATACTACCTACAGGCACCCCGATCTTGAATGAGGAAACTGTGGGATACCAAAGTACCCCGGGTAAACTAGCCTGATACTTGAATCACTCACAATCGTTCTAACCCATTCGTAAACTAGCCCTCATGAGCCCCAATATCGTCTTGATAGAGCTAAAAGTACTCAAGGAATGAAGCAAGGTAGACCAGAACTCGGGACTACCGAACCAAAGGCAACTTAGGAGTAGAAAGTTTTGATACCACTCCAAATGGTGCCAAAGCAGCTCCAAAGGCGATACAGAAGGTATGAGACACATAAACGAACTTGCATGGAGAGCGAAGGGCCCTACATCATTGCCAATGGCACCGGCGTCCCTTAGACCAACGCCAGGTCCCAGGCAGTCAAAGTTGGGACACAACCTGGCATATGACCCTAAAGTTCCATGTCAGTACGGACTGATACATGCCGGAAGGTATTGACATGTCAGATGTCAGTATGAAAATCCGTTGCCGACCTCAGATTCAGCGAGGAAATGTCACATCAGCTACCAACCGTACGAAAGAGCCAGAATGACAGTCTGGCACCGTCGCAACTCAGAAGTGTGCCAAAGGAATCATATCAAGTGCGCCAAAGGAAGTTAGATATGCTTTGAATTCCGACTGGTCTATTTAACATACGGAAGAACGCTCAAAAGACGACACATGGGGGATTTCGTTGTGAAGCCGGTTCAATTGGTGCTGGCGTCATTGCCAGTGTCGCCAAGCCTCTGACACTCTGCCAACAGAACAGTGCTCGTAATAGGTCACATGATTAGAAAGCATTTAAGGCACATTTAATTCTGTTGACCGCATTTAATGGTAATTAATGCGAATTCGGCGCCTTTGCCAGTACATCGAAGCATGTCTCAAGGGCGACAAAAAATGAAGGGCCTAGATTGCACCAAAAACGATCCAATAGTGGTCTTAAGCTGGTTTTACTGATAAATAAGGAATCTAATCTTGAGTCTGGGCTGAGATTTTTAGATTAAGCATGTAAGCTCTGTCAATAGAGAGATTTTATATGAAGCGTGTAAGCTTTGTCAAAGAGATTTACATATTAAGCACAAAAGCTATTAGAACGAACCCAAACCTAGCCCAAACTACAACTAACCTAAAATAGGAACTCTTATACCCTTCAAGCTACAATTTAATCCGAAGGTGACTCACATAATTAAATTTTCCGTGTCATCTTCTGCCTATATTATCGTGCCCGTTGAAACCAGAAGGGCCGGGATTGATCGTGCAATAATCTACTTTAAATCGGTATCGACTCTACGCATTGGGCCTAGGGGCCTCAAGTGTCATTTCTTGCTCTGTCTTCTCATTTATAGTCATTTATTGACCTCCTTCTTCTTGTTTTTCATGGTTATGTTAGTATTTATGAGTAGCTCTTATTTTTTATTTTACATATTAGTTTTGGTCTAGTTTCATTTATTGCTATTTTGTTTAATGCTTCCCTTGCTTGGTTCTTGCCCTCTCTCTCTTGTTCATTTATTACTTTATTTCTTTCCCTTTTCTACTTCTAAAACTCATTCAGTAAATTGCCCCGTCTTCAGTAAAGCATATTTCAAACCGTCTCTTAAACTCCAAGGCTTAGGTATACAAGAAGCCAGCTTTGCCGGCGGTCTGAGTGGGAGAAGGCCTTGTGGCTCGACTCTTGCCCGGAAGTAATTTGACCGGACCTTCCTCTATCACCCCTTTTTATTTTGTTTTCACCCGAAACCAATGCAGGGATTGAATACCCTGCTTGCATTTCAAGTATAAATATTACCACTAGATTGGGTATGAAGAATTTTCACGATTTTTGTATTTTAAATGCTTCTTAAATTTTATCTCATACTCTCTTTTTTTAAATAACTCCTAAAATTAAAATATGTCTTTTCGCAAAATATTCATTCTAGAGCAGTTATGATCAATTTTCACACCTCTCATATCAAATTTTAAATATTTTACTTAATTAAGTTGACTTCTCTAAAAACAGGATTCCTGACTTGTGTTGATGTACCACTATTCTCGATTGATGTTGAGAGAGATTATTTAAATAATTTTACATCTTTATTTTTATTCAGGTCTCTTTATGTGTAAATGTGTGTGTGAGCACCTACCTTGCATGAGATCACCGCCTTTCATCGTAGTACAGTGATTTCATGCAACGGTTGCATAATAATTTCATGCAACAATTTTCAAAACTATGTTACGGCCATTTGTTTGATCTAAAATTTGAAATATACACTCTTTTCATTCTAATAAACAATCACAAAAGAAATAAATAAAAATAAAATATAAAAATGGAACCTAGAAAGTTTTTTTTTTAGCCTAATTAACACATATCGTCCATTTTGATAAGATGGTTAGATCTAGGTTTTAGAAAAAAATTTTCCTTTCTAATTTTTTTAGATGGTTTATTATCATTAGATGAACAATATATACATATGAAAAAAACAAAAAAAAATGATTTTGGTTTTGTAAAAGCTAAGATTTTGAAATTCACCAAATGAATGGTCTAGATTTGTTGTTGGAAGGGACTCGTTTTGACCATATATAGGGTTCAAATCCATTTTTTTTTTTTTGGGAATCGATTATTGAGAGTGTGTGCACAAAATTTTGAATAATACTTCTACGATTTCTATTTTATAGTTACCATTATTATAGTTTTTCAATTTATTTGAAATGTAATGATATATCCATTAGATTATGCATTGTGGATGTTCTAATGACGTCTGCCGCACAGGTGTACGATACTAATAAATTAAATACATCGTACGCTGCTAGTGTACCCCAGGCAAATATGCATGACGGTGGTGAATGAAGTAGTAAACCGAGACAGTGGAGATTCAAGAGGCAGCTTTTACAGAAAGTCTCCCGGGTCTCCCCTCTGTCCTATTCCCACCCGGACCAGAGGAAGCTTCTCGCGCCTCGCTCCCCTAAATTCCAACTATCTCTTCCCAATTTAATTCTAACTATTTCTTCCCAACTCTCTCTCTCTTTTTTTTTTTTTTTTATAAAAAAAAAGAAAAAAAAAAAAAAGAAAGAAAAAAAGAAAAAAGAAAAAGAAAAACATCCCCCACTCTATCATGATCTCATATGTCGCCATTAAACGCCAACCTACCGTGGGGGTGCTTCACCATTAAAAAAATTTGAAGGCTCAGGGCCTGGTGATGAGGATAGGTTTGTTTATTCAAAATCTAGGGTTTCTTTGAGACAGATGTACCTGCCAAACCAGAAAAAGGCTGAATCAATCAAATATCTAGCATACCCCCCACATAAAAAACCTGACCCATCCTCCACTTTCTGATGGGGTATTACATCGACCCCATTCTCTCTTTCTCACCCTTCTTTCTCGGGGTTGGGTTTCTCAGTCGTGTCAGAAAGAGGGAGCAGCCAGGGTTTGGGTTTCTTCATCTCAGGGTCAATGGTTGCGTTGTTTTTTTAAAATAGCTCAACAAATTGAAATGAATGTGGGTCCGTGGTGGGGATAGTGTTATTAAAAAAGAAAAGTTTGGATTGATTTATTCCTCCTCATTGGGTGGAATAAGGTTATCTGCGTTTTTCAGTCCAAAATGTGGATTGGTTAGTATGCAGGATTATGCTATTCACGAGTGGTTGTGCTACCAAAACAAAGAGATAAGGCCCCAATACCTAAATAACTTTTTTTTGGATAGTCTAATCCAAGTACCCAAACCTACTTTAGGAGTGCTTCACCATCAAAGAAATGAAGATCTAGGTTTAGCAAGGGATGTGGAACTACCAATTTACTAATATATATCTTATATTATTAAATGATTTTAAATTAAAAGGTGGTATTTTTGTCTTTTTACTGAATTTGAGATTGGAGCCAAAAATTTGAACTTTCGATGTGGACTGACAGGTTTGAGCCAAAAAGAGGTTCTCTCTCTCTCCTTGTGCGTTTCCACCGAAAAGAGAGGAAGCCCCATTTTTCCTTGTAAAAGTATCATAGCTATTTCACTTTTTTCTGATTTAGTTTCAGTTGATGGGGGTTGTGGATTGTAGGATAGACCCCTCCCTCATAGACGTGCATGTTAAAATATTACTTTGTCGCCATCTACCGCCAAATTTCATCTCATTATCTCTCTAAAAGATTCTCTCTAAAAGATCACAAAAGCGGTGTTTATGCATCCCATGGAAAGTTCTTGAAAGGTCGTTTGTGATGGATGACGTAAGAACATTGTAGACCATAACGACGGTGCACTATACCGATTACCATGTTGGTTAAGAAGTCTATGAAAGGCACGCTGCACATTGGAAAAAAAAACACCTTTGAAATAAGAAGAAAGTGAGTGTTGTATGAGAGGTATCCAAAACTTCAAAAGAGAAATTGTGGTTTTTATGACCACACTATTTTATTGTATCACTATCATACCTTTTATTTTAAATGCAATAGTGAAATGCTTTTGGCCCAATTTGGATGTCAAAGAAAAAATATTCACATTGAAAAAAAATGCAATTGTTTTCCTCCTCAATTGAGAAACATTATCGTTTAATTTTATTATGTTGGTAGACTGTTTGGATGCCTATTAAAATATGAGAAGAAAATTTTATTTGCCTGATAGGTATGTTTGACATAATACTGCTTCCTCTTCACTCCTACTATCATGCTTTGCTATTTTCCCAATAAATTGTTATATCAATAGTTCCACAAATTTCAACATTTGGTACCAGAGCCTGATTTGTGTGTCCTGAAATAACCCCTTATGGCATCAACCTCGAAAATGAATTATACCCAGGACTTAATACCCATCCTAGATGGAGAAGATTACGACTCATGTAGACTCCAAATGAAGACTTTCTTTATCTCACAAGATCTGTAGGATATTGTTGAAGATGGTTATCCAGTGACAGAAGATGCAACAGAACTTGATTCATTGTCACAAGCAAAGCAGAATGTAAATAAGGAAAATAAAAAGAGAGATATAAAAGCCCTTTTCTTCATCCAATAAGCTGTAAGTAGATATATCTTTTCTAGAATAAAAATTGCTTCAAAATCAAAAGAAGCTTGAGATATTTTGAAAATGAATTTCAAGGATATGAAAAAGTGAATTCTATCCTACTCCAAAATTTATGGAGAGAATTTGATATTTTGATGATGAAAGATAGTGAATATGTTCATAATTTCTTTCTAGAGCTGTTGGAATAATAAATCAGATTCGATGTTATGGAGATGATATTCTTGATAAAAAAAAATTTTCAAATTCTTTTTAAGCAGCTTGCCAACAAAGTTTTACAATGTTAAAGAAGCCATAAAAGAATCAAAGTATCTAAATTTTCATTACAAGAATTAAGTGAATCTTTTGAAGCACATGAGTAAAGAATGAGCAGATTTTCAAATCACAATATGGAGCATTTCAAAATTATCAAAGAGGTCCTTGAAGACAAACTTTTCCGGTGACCGTGGAAGAGGAAGAGGAAGAAATACAGCCACAAAAATTAAGATAAAAAAGGTAAATATGAATCGTAATGTATTATTTGTAAAAAATCACGGCACGAATCAAGAGATTTCCGATATAAATGTCAAAAATGTAGAAAACCCAATTATTCTCAAAGAGATTGATGGTTTCAACAGAAAAATGAAGTACATTTTTCTGAAAAAATTAATGAAATAGGTTAGATGTTTTATTCTTGCATGAATATTTAACAAAATTTATATAGTGAAGTTTCAAAAGGCTTTTCGCCTTTTCAATCAAAAAGCAAATAAATTAATAATTTTCAGAGATGTTATTTTTTATGAGAAAAATGAATGGAACTGAACCAGAAATATGGCCAAGAATAAAAAATCTTAGAGATTGATGATTCAAATAAACGCTCAGATCCAAACACTTCAAGTCCAAGACAACAAAGCCCAAGTTCAAGTTCTTCAAATTCAGAGATGCCTCCCAGAAGAGTAAAGTCTCTTTCAAAAATTTATGAATTATGTGATGTTGCATTCTTTTCAAGTGAACCACAAAATTTTGAAGAAGCAGCTAAAGAAAATTTTGGGTAAATTCCAAGAATGAAGAAATTTCTGTTACAAAGAAGAATAATACATGAGAATTAGCAAATCGCTTAAAAGGAAAAGAAATAATTAGATTGAAACGGATTTACAAAACAAAATATAATAAAGATGAGTCCATTAAAAAATACGAAGCTCGGTTGATGGAAAAAGGTTATTCACAACAACTTGGAATAGATTTCAATAAAACTTTTGCCCTTTTTGGTCATAGCTGCCCAATTAAAAATTCTAGTTATTCAGTTGGATTTAAAATCTGCTTTTTTGAATGGGGAACTTGAAGAAGAAGTATATATTGAACAACCATTGGATTTTGTTGAAGAAAGGAAATGACAAAAAAGTTTATAAACTGAAAAATGCATTATATGGGCTAAAACAAACTCCAAGAGCTTGAAATAGTGTTTATGATGCAAATCTGACAGATCCGGTGGTGAAGATCTCTCGGATCTGACACCTTAAAATAATGAAAATGAAATGATAGAGAAAATGGGACAAATCAAATTCAGATTTGAGGCCAGATCTGCTAAAAAACGAGCATATCTACCTTCAGATCTGTGGCAGAGTCGGCATGTTCCAAGACACTAAAATATGATTTTAAGCAAATGAAAAGATAAAAAATGAAATGAAAATGATAAAGTAGCAGAGATAAAATGAAAGAAACGATACCGAACAGGGCCGGGTGGCCCAGGACTCCCGAGCCTTTTGGGGCTCGCCCGTATCAAAACCGGTCATCTTTTGCCTCTCTGATTTGGATGTCGACCAGCCAGTCTCTGGTGTAAAGGGTTAGATCTAGGGTTGTTGAGCCTTATATCTAGTTCTGATATAGGATTGTTATGCCCTAGGTCTAGGTTTTCTTAGGCTTCAAGGTTGGGGTCTCAGGAGAGGAGGCTAGGGTTTTCTACAGCTATCTCTAGGGTTTCTCTCGCTCTTCTCCAGTTTCAATCTCTATGCCCCCTTTCAAATGACCACGAAAAAGTTCCTTATAGTGGTTAAAGCTTGTTAAGAAGGATATACATGCGTAACAAACAAATCCCTTGGTCAAAGATGCACATTTTGAGGGTCACAGATTTGGGAGATACACCCAGTGTCGCTCAAAAAAAGGTCAAAAAAGTCTAAAAGGGCGAAAATTTCAACTTCGAGGCAAAATGGTCTAGGTGACACTGGTGGTAGTGTCACTCAAATCCTGGCTACACGGGTAGTGTCGTCCAAGTCAAACTATATCCAAACTTGAAAAATTTCAACCTGGGTGTGTTCCTTAGCATTTTGTGAAGCTACCAGAAAAAATTTGGGTCAAAATGGATTTTTTTACTATTTTTAATGATTTTTTTGGTAAAACAAGGCATTTACAGAAATCTGGGTCAAAACAGGGTTTCTGCAGGGTTTCGGGCAGGCTGATTGGTTCCGGGTCACAAGGTAAAATGTTTAAACTATGGATTTTGGGTTTACTAGGATAATGTGGTCCTAAGGGTTCAAAAAACAAAGAATTTGCCAGATTTAAAATGGGGTATCTACAAATAGCAAAATTGATAAATATTTTTGAAAAAATGGATACGAAAGGAGCCCAAGTGACCCTTCACTTTATGTAGAAACCTTCACTTTATATAGAAAAGGGAAGTGGAAATTCCTTCTTAATTGTATACCTTTATGTGGATGATTTGATATATCTTATACAAATAAAAAAATGGTGGAAGAATTAAGAAAGCCATGATGAAAGAATATGAAATGAGTGATTTGAGAATTATAAAATATTTTTTTGGAATCCAAGTAAAACAGTCAGATTGAGAAATATTTATCTCTCAAGATAAATATGTTGAAGATCTCTTGAAAAGATTCAGAATGTCAAATTGCAAGCCAGTGAATACTCCAATGGCAATAAATAAAAAACTGTCAAACTATGATGGTGCAGAAAAAGTTGATGCATCGATTTATCAAAATTTGGTTGGATCTTTAATTTATCTGACTAGCACAAGGTCAGATATTATGCACACAGTTAGTATTTGTTCTAAGTTCATTCATGAACTACGTAAACTGCATTTTACTGTAGCAAAAAGGATTTTGAGATATATCCAATGAACAAAGAAACACAGTGTCAAATATAATTTTGAAAAATGATATTAATCTTGTTGGATTTTTTTATAGTGATTGGACAAATTCTATTGATAATCGAAAAAACACTTTGGCTATATATTCTGTTAAGTACAAAAGTGATATTGTGGTCACCAAGAAAGCACAACATTGTTGCTCTATCGTCAGTAGAAGGTGAATATATCTTAGCAACAAGTGCAGCATTTGAAATTGCATGACTCCGAAGAATTTTATCAGACTTGCAGCAAAAGCAGAATACCCTCACAACAATTTTTTGCGACAACATGATAGTAATTGCCATGAAGAAAAATCTATTTTTTCACATCCGATCAAAGCACATTGAAAGTCAGCATTTTTTCATTATGGAACTTACAGAAAAAAGAGAAATAGAGCCAAACTTCATCAACATAAATGACTAGCTAACAAATATCTTTACGAAGACAATTTAAATTGACAAATTTATTCAATTTCGAGATATTATGAGAGTGACAAATTAATGAGATATATTAATATATTAATTTATTCTCATCTATCAACAAATCTCATCTCATTCCCTTTCTAGAAGATTATCTGTAGAAGATCCCAAAAGTGGTGTTGATGCACCGCCATGGAAAGTTCTAGAAAGGCGGTATGTGTAACTGCCTTGTGATGAAGTAAAAACATTGTAAACCATAAAATATGGTGCACTATGCCGGTTACCATGTCGGTTAAGAAGTTTATAAAAGGTACGCTATGCATAGGAAAAAGAAGTTGAAATAAGAAGAAAGTGACCGGTGTAAAAGAGGTATCCAAACCCTTAAAAGAGAAAGTGTGGTCGTCGAGACCACACAATTTTATTGTATCTTTATCATACCTTTTATTTCAAATGCAATAGTGAAATGCTTTTGACATAATATTGCTTTGGCTTCATTCCTACTATCATTCTTTGCTATTTTTTCAACAAATTATTATATCAACACTTCCGTAAATTTCAATAATATATTAGATTGGGAATGCTCGAATCTCGGGATTAAGTCGCTGGCTCCAAGAGTACTACCTCGCCATTGTATTGAAGGAGTGGAATAGAGAAGGTAAACCCTTGGCAAAATTGGAGCTCTACATCAAAATCCAATTTCAAGCAGGCATTCAAAGTTCCATCTCTCTCTCTCTCCTTGTTGTCTATAAATTTTTCATCGTAAGAATCTCTTAAATTGTATTAATGTCTTAATTTATAATAGGTTTTTGCAATCGATCAAATTGGATTTTTGATCAGAGATGGTATATAATGAGACCTGTTTTTTTGGTACAAGGAGGTCAGAATCAATTTTTATGTATTGGATGTGAAATCTAATAGTATGTTACAACATTCAAGAAATTTTATTTTAGATTTGTTACCCAAACAATAATGCATCATCAACCACTGATTTCAAATTCAATAGTCAATGATGATTGTGACCTCTTTATATCAAAAGTAATTATATATGTATTTTTGATAATTATATTAATAGTTGGATTGCTTATATTCAACATTTTTTTGCAAATCCCCTATGGAGTTGCAAGATTCTATTATCAGATAGGAAAGGATAGGGAAACGTAAAATCCTTATCTTAGATGATTTAACAAATGCTTGCTGCACATTCTGTTTCCTTCTATTTTTGTAAACTTGTTTACGTACTATGTACCTATTCGAAATTGAGTATGCTGAAATATGGAACATGGTTGTACACAAAGAATCACATCATCTTGAATTCCTCCATCGATACCTATGCTTACTGCATCTTGGACTTGCCAATGTTTTTTCTCTTTGTTCATGTATCGATATTCCGGTGCTTAATCCCTTTGCTTTGTTGGATGAAGATTAAGAAATAATGGCTTATGATTACTTATTAGTGGAAAAAGGCGAGAGTTTACAGGTGTGTGCGAGCCTGAGCTTCAACGCCAAAGGTAATTTGGAGAAGGTTGCGGCTACATTTCTCTGGAGACAAGTTTAGTAGGCATTGCATTCCTGCCCATCCAGATTGAGAGAGAGAGAAGTTTGCAGTGTTGACGGTATCGTGCCCAAATATCTTACCTCGAAAAAAAAGTGTAAAACCTATTTCTTAATTTTCAAGGTGTATAACCTTGCATCAAGCGCCTAATTTATTATTTTTCAAGGTGTAAAACCTATTATGGGATTAATTATAGAAGGTGTATATTTTAATCAATGCCTTATATTTTTCGGTAAGTCTGGGTATAGTTTAGATGTCTATGATTTAATTTATTTATAAAAGAAAAGTATGTGCATTCATAGAATCCATAGACACTAAGTCCCTTAAGAGAAACCTAAGATTTCCTACATGGTATCAAAACCTGATTTATCTTTGCCTTCTACATTCGTGTATGATCGAGTCTATTAATACGTTATTAGTCGATCTTGTTTGTTCCTATCTACCGAGGGCCCGCTGATCAATTCTGGAAATTATCAATTTGACCACTAATTCTACTGTGCATCTCGAAACCTATCACCTTATTTATTGGTTTTCATCACTTCTGTTACCTTATCACCTTCGTCTTAGTTATTTCCATTGAACAACATCATTCAACATCTCAATGGAACTACAAAACCCAAAGATGCAAAATCGCCTTCCCATGTCCAATCTATTCGTCGCTGCAATATAAAAAAGTGTGCCTGGACTCAGACCCTGCTTCGGGGTCCATGTAGTCCCTTTCTTGGAAACGTTGGAATCGATGATGTAATTCTTTTACAATCTTCTTATCTGAAGAATGAACTCGCTGAGGAACCAGAGAGCCTCCTATTTGCACAAGTCCATCTGCAGTGAACAACATAACTCCGTCACCCTAAACCCACCGTTTTGCCACCCGATTTAAAACCAATTTGTCTCTAAAAATCGACTTTGAAAAATCCCTCTGTAAAACCAGCCCAAAAATCCACTCCAGAAACTATCAGAAAAATCCACTTGTTTATCATGAAAAAAAAATCATGTGTTCTACCCTTTTGAAGAACAACCCCTTTGCCTTTGAAAAATCAACCATTTGCATACTCTTAGCTAGATCAATCGGTAAATTCCTCTGAAAAATCATAAAAAAAATGAAAATTCCCCAAAAAATCGTTAGATCTGAAAGACTTATTGTTCTGTCATTTGAAAAATCGCCATCTAAAAATGGCCTTTGAAAAATCGACAAAACAAGGAAAGAAAACTGAAAAACCCAAACCTGTCGAATTTGAAATCACTACCTCAGTTGTTGCTTCATTCTTGTCTAGATTTGAAATCCCCTCTTTGAAAAACCCACTCTATATTTGCACCATGTTTTGAAACATGCTCTGAACCTTTGATCTTCTTTATCCTCTGGATTTGAAGTTCTCTTGGTAGTTGCATCTTCTCCCCCCTCCCCCTTCCCCTCTCTCTCTCTCTCTCTCTCTCTCTCTCTCTCTCTCTCTCAGGTTCAATTTTCAGTCTCTCCTTTTTATTTTCTTTTGTTTGCTTCTATGTTTGCTTCTATCACCAGTTTTCCATAGTGTGATAGTCTGTGCTTGGTTCTCTCATCAAAAAGAGGCATTTTAGTTCTTGAGGGAGAAGAGAGAACGGTCGCATAACAAGAGAAGAAGTGGGGAGTGGGTGAGAGAAAGAAGTGATTGTGGACCTTCGTTTGAAATTTTGGGCTCATTCTCTAGTCTTTTGCTTTATTTTTATTTGTTTTTTTTCTCGCTTTATACCGTGTGACCCACTTGTCTTCCACTTCTTTGAATCACTTAGTCTTTTGTTCTTTATTCTTTTGATATTCAGACGGACCATGAAGTTGTATTTTACTAATCTTTTTTATCTTTTTTTCAAAAAAGGGAAAAACATATCATATTCCTAAGATCATCTTCACTATGTCTGTTCTTTTCTGTATGACCGCATCTCTTGTTCTATTACTCTATCCTATCTGTTTATCTGTGAGCTGCTGACTTGGTCTTGGATTCGCACTGAGTTCTTTTGACTTTTTCGAGTACCATTTTGTTTTCTCTCTCAAGCGAAGATATGAAATTTTTGTTTGTTGCTCTAGCCTACTATGTTCTTGCTGTCTGTTATGAAACCTACTGATCTGGTGTTTCTCGAGCATGCTCTGTTCAAGCTATTTCTAAGACTTGTAAATTTGCTGCTGCTCAAGCTTCCTATGTTATTGTTCTTGTTTCTGAGGCTTGTTGATCTGTCGTCACTCGAGATTACTCTGTTTTGGTGTTCTATTTCTAACGCTTGTTGATACTGTTATGTGCTCCAATTTTAAGATCAAATTGTGTTTTTTTTATCAAGCAATACATTTGAAGATCTAACTACTTGAATCCAAAAATTGTCGTCCAAACTCCACCTGCTCTCTTTCAAAGCACCTTGAGTTTGAGGGGGAGTATTAAGGAAATTGCATATTTTCTATAGGGTTACTTATAGAATGTGGGGAGCAGCATCTTGTATTTTGTAGTAAGTTTAAATATATTTTAGGTGTGACTTATTTGTATTTTTCTCATTTGTAAGTTGTCTATAAAAGACAAGTTTGTACATTCATACAATCAATGGACATTGAGTCTCTTCAGAGAAACCTGAGACTTTTCACATGGTATTAGAGCCAGATTCATCTTTGCCTTGTCCATCTTGAAATTACAAATTCGACCACCAATTCTATTGTGCATCTAGGAACCTCTCACCTCATTTGCTGTTTGTGCATCTCGGAACCTCTCACCTTATTTGCTGTTTTCATCGCCTCTGTTACCTTTATCACCTTTGTCCTAATTGTTCCCATTGAACTACGTCACCCAGCATCTCAATGAACGACAGAACCCAAAGATGCAAATTGCGTTCCCATATCCAGTCCATTCGTCACTACAATATCAAAAAGTATACTTAGACAGAGACCATGTTTGGGGTCCATGTAGTCTCTTTCCTGGAAACACTAGAATCGGTGAGGCCCTTCCTTTTCAAGCTTCTTACTCGAAGAATGAACTTGCTCAGGATCTAGATAGCCTTCTAGTCGTATAAGTCCATCTGTAGTGAACAACATAACTTCATTACCTTGAAACCCGCCTCTTTGCTACTTGATCTAAAACCAATATGACCTTAAAAATCGGCTTGAAAAAACCTCTCTGAAAAATCTGCCCAAAAATCCACTCTTGTGACTGCCAAAAAAATCCATTCTTTTTAATCATGAAAAAAATAATAAAATTGTTTGTTCTACCCTTCTGAAGAACATCCCTTTTGCCTTTAAAAATCAGCCATTCGGCTAGATTTGTCAGTAAACCCCTAATAGAAATCGTCCCAAAAAAAAAAAAAATGTAAATACCCAAAAAACCGTTATATATGAAATATTTCCTATTTTTCCATTTTAAAAATAGCCATTTGAAGATGGCCTCTGAAAAATAGCCCAAAAAAATGCTGAAAAACCCGACCCTGTCAAAACTGAGATCACCACCCTACTCACTACTTCATTCTTGTCCAGATCTGAAATTCCTTCTTTGAAACCCACTCTATTTTGCAACCCGTTTTGAAACATGCTCTAAATCTTTGATCTTCTTCATCCCCTTGATTTGAAGTTCTCCTGGTAGCTGCATCTTCTCTCTCTCCCTTGTTTTCTTTTTAGCCTCTCCCTGGTTTTTTTTTTTTTTTTTTGCTTCTATCTCCAGTTTTCCATAGTGTGATGGTTTGTACCTGGGTCTCTCATCAAGAGGCATTTTTATTCTTGATAGATAGAAGAAAGAGAGAGATGACACAAAAAGAGAAAGAATCGATCGTGGGCCTTATTTTGATTTTTTTTTATTGGCTTATTCTCTTGTCTTTTGCTTTATTTTTTTACGCTTTTCTTCTCACTTTAAACTATGTGACCCACCAGTCGTCCACTTTGTTGAATCACTTGAGCCTTTTGTTCTTTATTCTTCTGATGTTCTGACAGGCAATCAAGTTGTAACATATTGATCTTTTTTTTTTGTTAAATAAAAAGAAGGAAAAATCATCTCATGTTCCTAAGATCATCTTCACTTTGTTTGTTGTTTTCTGTTTGTTGTTTTCTATATGATCGAGTCTGTTGTTTTGTTACTCGATCATGTTTGTTTATATGTGAGCTGCTGAATCGGTATCGGGTTCACACTGAGTTCTGTTGGCTCTTCCATGTGCCATTCTTTTCTCGCACGTATCTCGATTGTTTTTCTCTCTCGAGCAAAGATCTGAAGTTTTTATTTCTTCCTCGAGTCTACTCTATTCTGGCCATCTGTTTATGAAACCTGTTGATATGTTGTTGCTTGAGCCCGCTCTGTCCAAGCTATCGATTTCTAAGGCTTGATGATTTGCCATTACTAAAGCTTCATTTGTTCTTGTTCTAGTTTTTGAGGTTTTTTGATTTGCCATCGCTCGTGCTTGCTATGTTCTGGCCTTCTGTTTATAAGGCCTATTGATACTGTTTTGAGCTCTGATTCTAAGAGCCAATTGCGCTTTTTGATCAAACAATGTGAAGTTGTACATTTGAAGATCCAACTGCTCAATTCCAAAAATTGTCATCCAAACTCCAACTGCACTCTTTCAAAGCATCTTGAGTTTAAGTAGAAGTGTTAAGAAAAGTGCATATTTTCTATAAGGTTACCTATAGAAGGTGTCTATTATAATCAATGTATATGGGAATGGTAGATGTATTATCCTATATTTTATGATAAGTTTGGGTA